>NC_056728.1:602760426-602877926 GCF_019279795.1 Protopterus annectens | reverse complement strand
AAACAAGCTTTCAGTCTCTTTGGAGGCCTCGGATTGAGGATCTTGCACTCTGGATGCAGAAGTAGGCATTATCTTGACAAGAAGTTCATGCAGTGTAGCCAGTAATACACATCTGTACACTCACAAAGGGCCAGCAAAAAATGCATTGTATCTTGCTTTTTGGTCAGTGGAGGAGTGTGAGGACTATACAAAACATTTCTTTACCAAATTAGGTGACATCTGAGAGACCTGGCTATTGCCTCTGTTTCCAGGTGTCCTAGGTTGATGAAAGTTTGGATGAATGAACTGAGAAATCGATCATGTAAGGTGGCTTGTATGAGATCAAAATTTATAAGAAAATGAATGTACTAGAGTTGCTGTATTGCATCCTTGGTAATGGAAGTGGCCATAGAAAATCTCTGGCCTGCATTTGTCTAATTATTTATTCTACTGCCTTGGATGTATGATATTCCAAGACTGTGGGCTTCAATATTGTGAAAGTAAACCTAGCTAGCTAGCTAGATAGACAGATAGATAGAGAGATATAACACACACACACACACACACACACACACACACACACACACACACACACACACACACACACACACACACACACACACACACACACACACACATACACTTTAGCCTATTGGTCTAGTGGTCTGTAAACAGGAGCTACAAATGTGGTACTGTTGACACCTGTAACTCTTCAGCCATAGCAGGACAGTGGCCACAATGTGATTGCTATACTTCTGTAATTCGAATGTAGTGCAGTTTCAAGTGTCAGGTCTAGTACATGGTATTACTATCATTGAACTGCATTTTTGTTGATCTTTATGCTGACATGCTTACACAGATATGTAGACCTGAAATGGAAAAAAATATTTAGTTTCTGTGGGATGTAATGCAGCTGTCTCAGAGACCATAATTTTTGCATTATAGGGAGTAACAGTAGGATAACTCTTACATGGTGCAGTGTGATCTCAGCTGCCAAAAAAAATGCAGATGATATTTTTTGCCTTCCAATACAAAGCTAGTGTTTTCTGAAAACAACAATTTTCAGTTACTTCAGTTCCTTGAATTCTGACTTAAACAATTGCAGCTTAAATAATAGTCTCTGATTTTTTCCAAATTTTACATAATTATACCAAGATTTCTCCCACTGGATGTAGTTATTACAATAAATTTACCAGGTCTGCTCATGCTAGTACTTTCAGTGTTGCTGAGCTTTGCACAAAGTCAAGTAGCCAAATATCAAGGAAATGCATACTGTACAAATGTAAAAAAAGATGGAAAACAGATGGTACCAAACAGGGTTAGCGAACTTTAAAAGAGAAGTGCGTAGGAGTGTGCCAGATACTTTGTGATCATTGTATTAGCAATTATTGATAAGAAGGTATGAAAAATATAATGTAAGTGAATATTTCTTATCCACTGCACTTGTACTTATACATTTATGCTCTTGTTATTTGTTCACAACAAGAATTCAATAAATTCTTATTGGATCTAATACTATTAGCAAAGGGTTCTGTAGCTAATGCAAAACTAAGGCAATAATGGACAGCCACGTTTTGTTCTTTTTTGTAATTTAAAGGAATTAGAAAATAATCTACTTTAACATAAGCACAAGAGTTATTGTATAACTTAGAAATGAATGCAATTAGCTCAAGTGAGACATTATACACCAAAAGTGTTTAAACAGGTATGACCAATTAACTGAGTCAAAAGCCTTATCTAAATCAAGACTAAAGATAGAGACTTATTTTTTATTTTTATTTGCATACTCTATTAATGTATGTATTCTTATTATGTTATCCTGTACTTGTCTATTTAAAATAAACCCATATGATCACTGTTAATTAGTTTAGGTATAAGTAGATTCATTCTGTTATCTAAAAAGGACATGAACATCTTACAGTCCACATTTAAAAGTGAAATGGGTCTGTATGATGAACACTTCTAGAATCCTTATCTTGTTTTAAAATAGGTGATACAAGGGGAGTATTTCCATGATGGGAAGACTTCAGCAGTTATATTATTTATATATAGACCTTATCTAATATTTTAACTGCATCATCCAGTAGTATTTTAAATAGTTCTGGTATAAGGCCTTCCAAGCCTGGTGCCTTATTATTTTTTAACTTTTTTATTTGATCTTTTATTTCTGATAAAGTGAATGGTCTATCAATTTTTTATCTGTTCATGTTTTAATTTATTATTTATATTTCCCTTATAAAGGTTTTAATTATATCATCATTATCTAGGTTATTTTCATTATTATTTATATTTTCATAAAATATTTTAAAGCCTTCAAGAACAACTTTAATATCTGTTCTACTTTCTTTTTTATTATTTACGTGTGTTATGATTTCTTTGATATGATTTAGTTTATTCATGTTCTTTGATCTAAAAGCAAGTTTATGCAAGCTTAAAGGGTTTACTGAATATACCTGAATTTTAAGTTTTTCCAGGTTTGTTGAAACGTTATGATTTAGAATTTCAACATATTTTGTGTTTAATTTTTTAAGTTCAGCTTGACTAGCGATGTCATTTGGTTTAGATTTAACTTTAGTGTGTTTATTTTGGCTTAAAGTATATTCTAGTCTTTGTCCCATTCTCTTGTTTTGCTAATATACCAGCTTGTAACTGTTCCATTTAAATAAGCCTTTAGTAAATCCTACAGGACAGTGTCAGTTACTTCAACATTCATGTTTATTTCTAGGAAATTTTTTATCACTTTAACATACCAATCCTTTAATACTTTTGTTTTAATAATGTACACTGGTAATCTGTGATGTATTAGGTTGCCAGTTTTTAAAATAATATTAAAGATTATAGTATTATGGTCTGATAATGGACATGAAACTATCGAAACGTCTCTGGTAAGTGATAACAGATTATATGAGACAAATATTTTATCAATATTTGTGTGTGTTCCATATCTATATGAGCAACAGATAAATTGAAGTGAGTTTGATTTCCTTAACTCATATATACCCTTTAAATTCATTATATTTATAAAATTTGTTAAATGTTCGGCTCAAGATGTGATTCTCAACTCTTTATCTGCAGTGGAATCTTTGTCTGATAAAATACAATTAAAATCACCAGCCATTATGACATCACCTTTCATTTAATAGGCTTCTTCTTCTTTCAGCTTTTCCCAGTTAGGGGTTGCCACACCGGATCACTGTCCGCTCATGATTGGCAGTGGAGTTTTACAGTGTTGAGTTGCCAGCCCGGTGCCCAACCTTCCACAGAAGGCACACACATGCACGCACTCACGCCTAAGGCAAATTTAGTGTGTCCAATCTACCTACAGCATGTCTTTGGGATGTGGGAGGAAACCGGAGCACCTGGAGGAAACCCACATAACCACTGTGAGGACATGCAGACTCCACACAGAAGGCACCCCAGCCGAGGATTGAACCAGAGAACCTCTTGCTGTGAGGTGGCAATGCTGACTGCTGCACCACCGTGGCTGCCCTTTTCATTTAATAGGCTATAATATCAAAATAACTTTTTGCATCTTTAGCTCCAATCCCTGGAATCCAATAAGAGTTCACCAATGTATATAGTATTCTGTTCCACTCAGTTATAACAATGCTTAACATACCATTTTTATCAATATAGGAATCTTTTACTTTAGGCATTACTGGTGAGTTCTTCCATTAAATGAGGGAACCTCTTCTTTTAGCTTGAAAGCTAGAACCTGATAAAACCAAATAATTCTTTAATGAAAGTTTATTTACACTTTATTAAGTAAATGGGTTTCCTGCAGAAATACTATTTGAGCTTTAAGTAATTGTTAGTATATGAACAGACTCACCCTCTTTACTGGAATATTCAATCCATTAATATTAACAGATATGCATTTAAAAACAGACATTTATATAAGAGAGAAAAAATACAGATATGATTAAATTGCATTTATGTACAGAACTTATTATATGTTTGTTTGTTCTTCTTTCGGCTTTTCCCAGTTAGGGGTCACCACAGCAGAACTCTGTTATGTGAATGATTGGCAGTAGATTTTTATGGTGCCGAGGTGCCAGCTCGACGCCCAACCTTCAACAAAGGCACACCCATTTTCGCCTGTCTTTCAAACGGGGAGGACATGCAGACTCCACACAGAAGGCGCTCCAGCCGAGAATCGAACGGGAGAACCTCTTGCTGTGAGGTGACAACGTTACCACTGCACCACTGTGGCTTCACAGAACTTATGATATACTTTGTGTAATAGGAAATTTTCAGCTATGGACAAAACTTTTAAAACAAAAATTACACAAAAATATAACTCTAAACAATTCTACCATGGAATAATATATTCCTAGCTTGTTGAAAAAGATGAACAAACTACCTCTCAAACTCTCCATTAGACTAGCAAAGCTTAGCTCATGATTCTGATTTATATTAATGTGTCTCATTTTTAAGTATGCATCATCTTAAAAAAGACTGTCAGTGAGTTATTATAAATAAGAAAAGTTTAAAAGGTGTTCAGAGTCATTATTATAAGTTCATCAAACTAAATATCTCTACAATCATCTTTTCCCCTACCTCACATTATCTCCCTGGTCTACTATAGGGAGGAAGTCAATTGCTATTTTCTTATTTATTAATCTATAAGTCATATTTTTTTCTATTTTATTTACTATGTGTAAAGTTGTATGTAGGATCATAACTCCATAAATTAGTACCAGGCTAACTGTCTCTGTAGTCCATTCCAAGCCCAGCAAATTATCCCATGTGAAAATCAAACCTTGTACTTTGCGCCTATAAGGTGAACACCTTAACCACTATGCCAACCTCCTACCCTTATAGACATAGTCATACTCTTTAACTATATTCTTATTTACTTATTCTGATCTCTTTTGATTTCTGTTTGTATACTATGTCTTCTACTACTAATATAGTCTTAGGTTTTATATTCTATCTATAATCCTAGTGGAGATTGTCATATAAAAGAACATTTATAGTTATCCTTATATATCTGGTACTATTTAATCTAGTACTACTGTTAGAATCAGTCCTATTTTTTCTTAAATGTTATGTCTAATAGTATCTGAACATCTGAAAACTCTTCCCTTTTAAGATTAAAACTTTCCATAATAAATTATTATCAGATATTACGCTTTGTTATAGTTAAAAAGAGACAGTAACAGAGACATAATCCCAATTTTTTTTTTTTTTATCAGAAGTATCATTTTTTAGGCTGCTATATAAACTATCCTTTTGGTGTACTGCAAGCATTCAGAACTATTTAATAACTGATACTGGTTTAGAATGTAATTCACTGTCTTTTGCTTCTTATCTAACTTGTATCCATTGACATCACAAAAGTGCTCACGACTGTAAGTTGTTTCAAACAGGTTTTAATGGTAAGGGCTTGAAAATGAACAATCCATCAATTATAATTCACACAAAAATGCTCACAAGTGAATCCAACCCACCTCCACACCACACATCAATCCCTCAAACCTCTCCAAACTACCAAAACAGCAATAGATAACATCTCAAAATATCCCAACTACCAAAAACTGTTCCACAAAAGAAATAACATATATTGATGCAGCACTATTTGTATGAGATGTTTAATGTAAAGCACATCATTTTTAAAGGAGACATAACATATAAACTTGCATTAAAAGAATGACAGTTTTATGTGATCCAGGTTTAACTTGTAAGAGTGTGAATGTTACTCTAATTATTTAATATCATTCCAATAATACTTTTTATAAGGGTCAAAAGCTAATTTTTTTACTTTGTTTATAACTTAGTATATCTTTCCTGGGTGCTATTGCATATCAAGTGTACTATCAGTAGCACAGTACTGGACCATTTTAAGAACCCAGATTGTAATTTAACATGCCTCTTTGGCATCATTTGTTGCATCTTGTATTATATTTAATAGTACATTATTTATTTTTTTTACTTATTTGACATTTGTTAACCGGGGACCCGAGGAGAAAAGCTCTACAACAAAACAACAGATAAAAACATTAGATAACAGTTATAAGATTGCTTAATATAATTAAAAAGTAACAGTTATAGGATTGCTTAATATAATTTAAAAAAGTAACATATATAAAGTTAATAACAGAATAATCAACAATATATACATGAGAATACCAAGAAGTGCTTTTTTTTTTTTTTTTTTTTTTTTTATGAAGCAGCAAGTAAGTAATTAGACAAATAGCTAAATATGTTGCACAAAATAGATTCTAGCTAATGGTTCACAGATGGAGAGGTGTATAATAGTGCAGAAGGAAAATGCCAAGATAATAGGAGCAGTAAGTCAACAAAGAAGATAGATTACAGTGAGAGGTTGGATATAAAGTAGCTGCAGGAAGGAAAAAAGTCAGGAAGAAAGTATTGAGATGTTAGCAGTAGTAGGTCAGCAAGGAGGAGAGGTGCAGTGAGAGGTTATATGAAAGTAAAAGAGAGGTGCAGTGAGAGGATAAAGTAGCAAGAGGAAGAGAAAAGGCACTGGAGTTAATTAGGGGAAGTGAGCACCTATGTAGGAGATATGCAAAAGATTAGGGTAGTAGAAGCAGGTTGGACAGCAGTTTGCATTATCATAGTCAGATTACATTTTATAGATGTAGCAGTTATAACAGGGTGAGTAGTGGGCAGACTGCATAACAAGTAGAAAAATAATTTATTTTGGGTCATTGCAAGGACATAACAATGACTTTTGGTAGGTATCTTGAAGAGCTATTTTGAAGGAGCTGAAATTAGTGATAGAGCTGGCATGTAGTGGTAGTCTCTACCAGGCATTTGAGATGGAATGGCTGTAGAGTAGTTTGCCAATATTTTTATTAGGCTTACAGACTTCTGATAGGTTCTGTTGAGAAGTACAAAGAGCATGGATGGGAGTATAAGGCTGGATAAGAGAGTAGAGAGAGGGGCAGAAAGATGGATCATGTAGGACTGAATGAGCAAGATTACAAGACATTACTCAACTATGCCAAGATATCTGAAAGTGTGTCACCTAATATATAATTTTCATCATAATAATGATTAACATTTAATTAGATGAGTGGTTTAACCTTTTAAACTCTAAGTGAAAATAAATGGTTTTGATTTCATATATACCTAAAAGAATCAAACTCTAACATTTTAAAAAGAGAACTAGTAATCATTTGAAGTAGGGAAAGACATAATTAAATTATTTCCCTTGTAAAAAGTAGCATGCAGCACCTGTTCATAAGTATTCAAGTACTTTTTTAAAAATTAATAAGAATTCATCGCCATGAAATACATTTAATTTCTCCTTCAGTTTTTTACTGTTTTTGTCTTTTACTAGCCAACCATCTCTTCCTGTATTTCTCTTTAAAGAAGTTGATAGATTCCAGTCCATTTCTTCTGTTTTTCTAGGATTTTACTTTTTTGTATAAAGTCCATTCCACCTTCCAAGGTGTTAAAAAACTTCTTTCCTTCTGGAAGGTGAATCCTTATTTTTTCAAGATTTGTGCTTTAATATTGTTTTTATTTGAGCTTTTTACAAGTAGCACACAAGCTTTTCTCTTGGACATCACTAATGTAGAATAGTCTTCGCCAAATCTTATAGTATTTCCTTTAATTTTAACTGGATAATTAGTCCATACAGCTTTTAAGTCTAAATCCTTTTCTTGACTTCAGAAAAGTCATATGATCACTGACCTTGGCGAAAGCTTTTTTTTTTTTGAAGATGAGTTAGAAAATTATATTTGTGCCCTTTCAATGCAAAAGGAAAAAGCTTCAAGCAGGTTAAAAGTTTTAAGCAGCCAGGTATTAAGAAATGGAATCATACTGTCTCCATCTTCTTTTTCAGGAATCCTGTAAGTCCTTATGTTGTTCCTTCTAGATCTATTCTCTAAGTCTTCTAGTTTATTGGAGAATAAGTTGTTTTGTTTCACATGAAATTCAGTATTATTCTCATTTTCAAGTAATCTTCCATCAAAATCGGACATTGCCTCTTCTATAATCGAGATTTGTGATGACTGTCAGCACTTCAACTTGTTTTTTATATTCGTCTTTAAAACTGTCCATTTTGCTTTCTAATTTATCTATTTTTACAGCTAACTCGCTGATGTTACTTAATATAGCCTGTGTGTCTTTTTTCATAGTACTGCCCTGTACACTGGGCTCAGAGTGGCTCATTCTGAGACAATAAGTTCTTTCTAGGTTTCTATACAGGAAAAAGCAATTAAAAGAGTTTCAAACTTGTTATTATTTGTAGCAAATCTTTCAGCAGATGTTCAACTATAAATCCATCAACTTTTAAAATGTTCTATTTGAGTTTTTTAGTAAAAATCCTACCAGAGATGTCATAGAGTCATGTTAAAATGAAGCAGAGCTAATAATTGTTGTTAACTGCTCACCATCTTGGCCATATCCTCTAACCATTTCTAGCTGACTCTCTGTCACACTGGTTTGAGCCATAACTATATCATAGCTCATTTTCTGTTTGCAGCTAATGCTTTATGTGTTTCCTGAGTTAATTCAAAATATTTTCTGCACCTAGCACCTCTTTGTTATGTTGTCACAGTGGATTATGTGGCCTGACACAGCTTACCTTCATCCTCAAACTGTTCTGTGTGTGGAAACACTGGTGTAGATGTGCAAGTTTGCTCCCGGTGTACAGACATGAGTGGAATGTCAGCCAGTGTTTGACTTTGTGATGCAGCATCACTTTCTGTAGCATTATTAATGCGTCGTGAAGTGAGAGAGCCTGTCATTCCACTGAGAGACTGCCTGACACTTCTCTGAGGGTGCCTATTAAATACATCATCATCATCATCATGATCAGTAGCAGCAGCAATAGCCATTCTACTTCTTCATCCATATTTATTGGTACGGTTGAAATGTTTCTTTCTGATGCTAAGCCTGTAAAAAAAAAATCATTGCAACACATTAATAGTTGTGCAACAGCATACAGTATAGCATGTTTATTGGGGGGGGGGGGGCATTTACCATGAAGTTTGCCTTCATTTTCTATAGCTGCTGATGTACAAGGCTGACCTAATAAGAATGAATTGTGACATGTTTAATTACAGCACTATTTGTCACCATTCAATGTTAAAAATTTAAAAGATGTATTCTTTAAACCAACCTTCAGGAGCTGATGAATGCAAATGCTGCTGCAGACTTTATTTTGATGGAACAGTGTCCATGCCACCTCTAATTAAACCAGTTGCACCTTCTTCTCTATCACAATCATCCCCATGGATAGACAGAAGGAATACATTGTGTGGTACTAAATTAATAAGATTAGGAGGTCTCCCCTCACTGTGTAGTAGTTCTGGAAATTTCATTTTTCCTAACTTTACTTCTAGTATGTTCTATGATATCATTTGCCCTTTTCTTGCACTGTGTCAGACATCTGTTTCTGCCTCCAACTGCATTGACTTCAACAACTACTTGGATCTATGCTTGGATCCTCTCAACTTGTCTGGGCCTCCATTTACCAAACACCAATTTGCCATATGTCCTATGTGCTGCCATAAGTCCACAATTGTCCTCATGGCTAAACTTATCGTGTGTATGCCCGGATCCCTAATTTTCCATTTTACTACATGGGGAAAAATAAATAAAATGGCTATGGTCAGAAACTTGTCACAGTACGCTCTGCATGACATTAGCAGTTAAACTGTAAACCATTGGCTTACTCTTATTGCCACCAAAGCAAGTATAGCAATAACAAAACAGAAATATGATTTCAAAGTGTACCACAATTTCATCTTATTCAATGCTGACAAACATAATTAACACCTACATTACAATGCAGTCCTGTCTGCCATGGTCCGATATCCTCCCTCACTGACCAGAGTAAAACAAAACTTTCACAACAAATCTGTATTTCTGTCTTCTGCACAGGACACATTCTCAAAGGTAATAACAAGTTCTCAGATGTAGTAACAACATCAATGTTCAGTAATGATGTATTGCGCACTTATTACATTTTCATTGTACCGTACCACAGGTCAAATAACTTGCAAACACTTACCCATAATTAGTCATTCAGTGTTATGTATAAAAGCACAATACTGTTTAAAATGCATCACAACTGACCTTTAAAATGTTATGACATAATCTGTTGACCTGTTAATAAATATTAATTAATTTATACCTTTTTCTTACTTTTTGATATCTGAGGTATCCTCATGAATCAACATGGTGCAGCTCACCCTTACAGCAGAAATTCAGGCCAATCAACACATTAAGTATGCATATTAGGCTAATTTATATGCATGTCTACAAATCATAGTATATCACAAGTGTGTTACGAAGTACATTGGCATATTCTGTATTGTTGCCGATTGTGAACACGTGACATTACATGAATTAATCTAAAAAGCCTTAGATGCATTTCAGATTTTTATAAACTTTTCAGCAGTCTGCAACAATAGCAAACTGTTCACTGACATGCACTGCTTGGCCAAAACTAACCAGTATAAGAATATACTGGTAAAATTCAAAATGGAGTCATATAAATATCACGCTGCAATGAATCTGAAGGTTAATTCCCTGGCCATCCAAGTCTGTATGTTACACCATAAGAAGTAATGCATAAATAAAAGTCCTAGAAATGCTTTCTCACATTAGTATTGACATTTCTTTCTCCACTACATATTAAAAAAAGATAAAAAAGTAAAAGGTCTCACTTCAGTGCATGAAACCAAATGCTGCTAAACTCATACATAAGAAAAATGTAAATGTTATGAAGAAATATTAATGGCAACACATCATTGTTTTAGATAAACTTAAAAATAAGCCATTTCAAATTGTTTGCTCTGGTGTTTCCATTTAAGAAAAAAGGTGTGAGATAAAGCAGATTTGATAATATCAAACCTGTCAATGTTATCAATACCTGGTCTAATAAGCTTGCTAGTAAAAAAAAGGGTTTGGTCAAGGTGATGTCATACCCAACAGGGAGTGGTTCTATTCCTGCTTAATATAGCCCTAACCATACTTTCCTCATTCTGATTCTGGCTGTTTGAATGATGGCAGCACCTGTGACAATACAAAGCCATGCTACTGGCTGGTCTGAGAAAGAGACATTAATCAGGCTCTACCTTCTGCAGGACTTGTACCTGGAGAAGATCCAGGCATGCGCACATACCAGTACGTGGAAAAAAAATGACATCTGGCAGGAGTTGGATGACCAAGGTATAAACTAACCAAAATGTACACAAACTATGAAACTAAAAACAAAATAAAATGAAAAAGGCTGAATTAGTTTGGCACCTGCAATTACATTCATGTGTATGGCCAGGATTAAATGATTACTGCACTATTAATAGCATACTTAAATTAAAGGCATTGGCTAGGTAGTAAGTAAAAAAGTAAAAAGGTAAAAAAGTAAAAAATAAGAAAGAAAAAATCCACCATTTATCAATTATTGGGTCGCATGAAAATGTATTGCTATTATGATGTATGTAGTCAGTTTTTATTTACTCTATGAATACTTGTGTATATATATATATATATGTACATATACATATATTTATATATAAAATGAATTATTATTTGCAATATAATTATTTATGGAGCATATTGGCTTAAGATATTGGATATTGTATCAGTATTTTAGCAACAAGTTTTTATATGAGTCATATATTTTTAAAAAAAGCACTGAATATGTCACTTCCCATTTGAAAAGGAAATGGCACCATTTTAAGTATATAAGCAGGAAGGATTTTGTTGTTGTTTGTTGTCTGATGAAGTTTGCTATTTGAGACAAATGAAAAGTGCTTAGCAGTAAATAAAGAAGCCGTTCTATATCCAGCACCGTAACCATAACAGGTATAACAGGCTCCAATCAGTAGCAGCATCATAGGTATGATGACTTGCAAAATCGTAGTGCTGACTAGCTGGCTGAGTGAGTTGACCAGGTTAGGGATAGAGCAGTAAGTAAAAATTTTACTATATATATATATATATATATATATATATATATATATATATATATATATATAAAATATAGCTGTGTGTGTGTGTGTGTGTGTGTGTGTGTGTGTGTGTGTGTGTGTGTGTGTGTGTGTGTGTGTGTATAAATATATAAATATATATATATATATATATATATATATATATATATATATATATTTCTAAAGCTCGAAGTTTTAAAACTTCGAACTTCAAACAGCCGAGACCAGAAGATCAAAGTTTTGAAACATCAAAGACGAAATAAAATCAAAAAATAAAATAAAAAAACTTTTATTTTACATTTTTACATGGAGCAAGCTCCTCTGCACCCCCCACATTCCCTGCTATATAAATATACAAACTCCAAGATCTCACTACAGGGAGGAAAATGGTAAATATTTCATTCAGTGCTGTATGGCAATCTCCATTCAAAACATTCAAAGTTTCAAAACTTCAATCTTATGGTCTCAGCCAGTTAAAGTTTGAAGCTTTGAAATTTCAAGCTTCTGAGGGGGATATAGATAGATAGATAGATAGATAGATAGATAGATAGATAGATAGATAGATAGAGTACCTTCTAAATTGCAAATCCCAGAACAACAAACTGCAGAATGTTGTAGAGAGGCATCAGTGGCTCATCTTCAGAGTCTTATGAAAGTTCATGCATTCACATTCTCTTTATGGGTGGCTCTTCTTCTGGTTGATAGATACCATGTTGATCAGAATGCTCCACAAGAACTTCTAACTCTTGCCAAACACTGTCATAGGTTCATAGGTTGGTACTAGGCTATTGGCCCTAGGGCCTATACAAGCCTAGCCATAACAATTCCCTTGCTATTTCTTCCCACAGTATTTACTTCCCTGGACACCTATCTAGCAGGGTGACTGACATGATCCCCAGGGTGACCCTTCCCTAGACACCTATCTAGCAGGGTGACTGACATGATCCCCAGGGTGAATTTCCTATCTCCTATCTACTTATCAAGGTTCCTTTTGAAGAGGGCCAAAGGGGCACTCTGCTTGACATGTATGGGAAGTCTATTCCAGAGTCTGGGGAGTCTCTGGGTCAGTAACCTATCCCTCCAGCATGTTTTGTTCATTGTGATGACAAGGTTTAGATCACTGGAACGTGTGTCCCTGAGGGATTGAGATTTCTTTAAGTGTAGCATGTCCAACAGTTCTGGGTTTGACATGGCCTTGTATGTTAAGCAGAGATCGCCTCTGAGTAGACAATATGCGACAGAGTATAGGTGGAGTTTTTTTAGATGGTCAGCATAGGGCATCTTCTTTAGGCCTATGATTCTTTTAATGAGGTATTTCTGCGGCCTTTCCAGTTGTTGCAGATGTCTTGAGAGGTACATACCAAATGGGACATTGTATTCTATAATGGGTCTAATAAGGGATGAGTACAGTGGGACAATGACCTCCTTTTTTCTGGATGAAAAGCCCATAGTGATGAGGTGTGCCACATAGAAGGATTTCCTGACTGTTGTGGCAATGTGGTTATCGAAGGTGAGACCACTGTCCACCTCTGTCCCTAAGTCTCTTATCACACTTTCGATGTTTAGTGTACTGCCACCTATGTGATAATTCACGGGTACATGTTTTTTCCCAGAGGGGATAACTATACATTTCTAGGCATTGAGCTTGAGCCCATGGCTCTGGCACCAAGCATCTGTTTCTGTAAGGCCCTTTTGTAGAATATCCACATTATTTGGGGATTCAGTAATGGCTCTCAGTTTGCAGTCTTTTGCCCTTTCGCAAGCATTTAAGATTTTTGAAATGTGGGCCCAGTGCAGTCGCAATTTCTAACCATAAAAGGTTGAGGTTTAATTTGTGTTCTAGATCCATCAAAAATGGTTCTTTGAAATGTGTGATGCTAGCAGGTCATCATCAGATACTACCACTTTGACTTCAAGGCGGCAGAGGGTTGGAAGTATCATTGAGCAGGAAACATACTGCTCTCCGCCCAGTAATTCTGTATCATAGTGACAGAGGCTGAGAACCTTTTGTACCAGATGCAGGTTTTCCCACTCTGTCTCTATTGCTAGAGTGAACCTGTGTTTGTGGCCTGGCTGCACTAGAGTTTTCAGCACAGCTTCTTTGCTTTTTAGAAGTCATTCAATCAACTGAAAAGATGAATTCCAATGTGTGGGAACATCCTGAATTAACTTCTGTAGCTGATACAGTTGCACCTGCTGTGTTGTCAGCTCAGCACTATTCACAGTCTGTGTTTAAAGTGTCCCACAACTTTACAACATTTAGCTAGGAAGCCTTCAATTCTAGACTGCAACTGATTTATTTATAGACAATTGAAGGCCGAGTGCTGCACAGAGCATGTTCCGAAATGGCAGTCTTCCTAGAGAAGCTGTCACATTACATGCATTGACTGTGCCAAAAGTAGTCGCTTTCTCATAAATTCCCCATGATATTGTCACTGATGAAAAGTGCTCTGCACAGTTTTCTGAATAGTGTTGTTCTTGAATTTGCCTAACACATAGTGCAAAGAAGTGAGAAACTCAGTCTTTGTCAATGAAATGACAAGTAGCACCAAGGAAGCTATCATTAGCCATGGACAACCAATAGTTACCATTTAAAGCTACAAATGTAACTCCTGCCATAACCTGACTTATTTTCTGTCTCTTGCTCATACAAAGCATCTGTTTGATTGCTAATGACAGACCTGGAAGGTAACGTATATGACAGATTTTCACTGGCAACATGAATAATATCCCGGAGACCATCATCAGTGACAATGGTAATCGGTTGACTATTCTCAGCAATCCATCTTGCAATGGCATTAGTAATGTTGTTGTATTTCCCTTGATCAATTTGGGTTTGACATCTCCTGAAGTTCAACTAATGTAGCCTGGTGATGCACTTATTCAACTTATTTGGCAATGTGGCCGTTGTTGATGGTTCATCATGAGAAATAAATGCATGCTTAGTTCACAGGTGATAATTTAACAGCAAATTGCTACGATTGTATTTAAACTTTTCTTGCACTATGTGCAAACCATGGTATCACTAGTTTTAAAAACAAACTTTCCACTTAAAATCATTCTTTCCACCTTTGACTCCATTTTGAACCAACTCAAAAGTAGTCACTTTTCATAAACTCCCCATGAGCTTACCACTGATGAATAGTATTGTTCAGTTTGAACCATTTGAACCAACTTCCATTAATCGCTCATGAAAGGAAGTCCAGAAACTATATGGGAAGTGATCAAGTGAAGCTGACCTGGTTCTGCTTACTTAACAGTGCATGAATTAAATAACACATGTAGCTGATGTGTTAAACATTTTAATCACTGATAATTTTCACATATTAATCGCACATGTTAACAGAGCAGAGGCTAGAAAAAATTGTACTAATACATGTACTTCAATATTCAGATATCTTAACCTGCAAATATGTACTACAGGTGACATTTTGAAATGCATTAAAAAATAAATATCATTTATGTAATCAAACATCCATCTGTTCATGACAAAGAGAAAATGCTGCTATGTGTTAAGAGGTTACAGTAATAAATGAAAATGTCACTAAAGAGTATGACAATAGTGATCAGGTAACTGTACATCTATTATTAGGAACGTTCAAATATCAGTAATGCTGACACCATGTAATACAGTTATGAAATACAACTTGCAATAACAGATTTAAAGAATTATGTAGCATTGTACTGAAAATGTTGTAGTACCTTTTTATTATTACAAGAATACAGTTCATGTGAGAGATAAGTAGATATAACTAAAAAGATTTGCTGACCTATTGTTTGTTCATAGCTATTTCTTGATACACACACAACATGGCTGAAATGTCGCTCACCACAGCCTAGTCAGACTAACTGTTGGGTAGGGGAGAGGGATACTTTGCTGAAATAATGAGCAACATATAGCTTTAAAGAGAATTAGTGTACATTAGACAACGTTCTTCAGAAAAAAAAGTCATACTTCCCTTGAATTTCTACATTTCAGCATTTGCAGTTCAGGTTTTCCACAGACTGTTACATGCATTTTTTTTAAACAAAAACAGAACTGCATTCAGACTTTTTTAGTATCCTACATTATGCAATAGAATATTTAACTACAGAATTGTAATAATACACACATGTATCCATTCAACAGTTACAACCAGGCAGGATAAGACAAAAATAAATGATTACAGGGAATGTAAGACATGCGTATATGTGGAATACATTCAGATACAGACAAAAAAGATTTTCCTCTTCTCTTTTACTTTTAACTGAGAAAGAGATCCAGCATTCCTCCCAACAGAAAACAGAACAGCAAAAAGACTGATAGAATCCTCTAGTAAGACTACAGATGTCCATAAGATATTTATTACTTAACTAACCAGAGTACAAGTTATTACACATAATTCAGGGTAACAAACAGTAGTACTGCAATGCTTTTAAAACTGATTTTGGTTGTAATTCTGTAAACACTTATGGCTATACTTTTGCATCTGAAAGAAATGCAAATGGAACAGATCAAGGAAAATGTGTTGCACTGTCATTTTTAGCCATGATTAACTGTTGGACTTAAGTGATGTCTCTTATGTTTAATGTCTATGTATCAGAAAATGTGTTTGAAAAGTACCGAATTGAAACACAAAACCCTTCAAAGTATCCATGAGCATTACTCTTACACAATCACCCAAGTTACATAAACACTTCGCCAATCACTATCACCAACTGTACACATAAGCACTTCCCATACACAACTGTACTTCAATAAAGATATTTTGCCCAGTGGTTTATTGGCTTGCTACCTTACATTACAGTAGTATTGTGTGGATTTATTGTGCTTTTTCTGTTTTGTCTCTCACTCCAGCCCTTTTTTCACTTTTATTTATTATTTTGCATATGCTTTTCTTTTTCCTTTGTAGTTTTGCTTCTATCCCATTTTATTTTTCTTTTATACAGGTTCAAAACCCTCAGTAGCAGACAAGGCACATTCCTCGTTCCTCCTGGGTTAGGGAGACATCACCCTCTGCCTGTCCGGGGCTGTCCTTGCAAGGTCAGAGTGGAGGCACTGGTCCTGCAGATACTTCAGCATGTGGCAGCCTGGCAAGGTCATTGAACGGGACTGTCATAGTTTGGTTGAGGATGTACTGGAAGAGGTAGTGGACAGGTGAATTACACCAGTCAGAGCCTCTCTTCAGCATGTTGAAACAGACTCACCCAGTTGGTGTCAACCACCATGCCATAACAGGCTCCTCCCCCCCCCCTCAACATCAGAGACCTCCACAGCAATGCCATCTGTGTGGACTGGGCGTGCAGCTGAAACTTCCTCTGCTCTTCTACCATTAAAGTTTCTCCTTGACCCTCTTCTCTATTTCCCATCCACACTACCCTCTAACACACACAAAAAAATTGAAAATATAGTGGGGGTGTGTTCTGACAAAAACAGAGCACCCAGCCACTCCCACCTCCTCTAGTTCCTCCTTGATGTTTCCCTCTTTGCTTGTCTCCGCTTGGTCAGTCTTTCCTACCACCCTTTTTCTAGTCTTTAATGAAACTATCAGGGTATCCATAAAAGGATACCCCCATATGAAACAGTTCTAACCCTTTTTCTTTTTCTAAAAAGCAATTTTTGCTGGTGTGCAGTCTGCAGCTTTGCAATAATACTTTTAGCATGATTGTGCTCAGCCACACTTGCCCTCAATATGTCAAGGCACATACCACTTACAATTCTGCTAAATACTTTGCATGTACAAAAAAGATAAACTTTGTACAATTTACATGTTTAGAAAAAAATTGAACAATGATTACATAAATTGCTTTGTTTTTACATATTCAGTGCAAATATATTAAGCTAGCCTTATTTGTATATCTGCTTAGCACCGCTATGCACACATGTGCTACACACATGCTCAGCTCTGGACTATGAATACCACCCTAAAATAAAGGACATGATTCGCAATGCATGAATTTTGTGTGTGAATGTTGCATTTTCACATTTGTAAAGTGTTTGTCATATGTACAAAATGCTTATTTAAACAAGTATGAATCTGTTGATTGTAGCAAACCAGTGTTGAAACAATACAGTTTATTTTATCTGCCTGCAACATTTTTTTGATACTTATAGAAATGCAAATTTACAGTAGTTCTGATACAAAATTTATTTTCAGCACTTAATTCCATGTGAGCATATAGATAGTCCTATAGTAACATATATCTGAGGTTCCCAGGATCTCTCCAGTCAAAGCCTTACAAAGCATTTTTCCATAGTACACCTAAATTACATTACCAAATGCAAATCCATAGTCCACTGCTCAAGAATAAGGCTTCTATTGCAATTCACCATACTGGTACAATAAACTGAGTTAAATACAGACAAATCCTGTAGCAGTCTGATGATTCTAGCTTTACTAAATCAGTTCAAAACAAACTAAAACCACACAATACCAATAACATGCTCATGATCAGTGACTTTATAATCTATAAAACAGATCCCTGCTAGGAAAAAATGACTGAAACATGTTTAGCAGAAGCCAAAATCAGGGGGACTGTTATCAAACTACATAAAATTCAAGTTTAACATGATCATAATTTGCACAAGAATGAATAACCTGAATATGTTAACTTTCACTGATAAGCAAAGGGCCACAGTACATGTATTCACTATCCTCATCAATAAAGAAAGGCTGGCATGCTTACTGAGATTGTACTTTCTCCTTGAAAAGCACCTGAGTTTAGAATTAATATACTGAGGTTAATTTCATGGTTAAGAAAGTAATGCCAGAAACCAGGAAATTCAAAGCCCTGTCAGTTTGGCATGACCATGTTACCAGCCTATTTGATTTTTGGTGAGAAGATTGCACCTGTTGCCACAGGGAACACACATAATGAAAAATAAGCTTTTCGTTCTTACAGTATCTGATACGTCTGTAGAAAATGTACCCAAAATATGACAAGAATGCTACAAAGATAAGCTGAAGGCTGCTTTGCTAAATTTAAGAAGTTTGAACAACAAATGAGCACTCTTAAAGCTTGTCTTTCAGTTGGATACATAGATTTCTACCTCATAGTGGAATCATGATTTAAAGATATTAATTCAAAGCCAGATACACTAGTGTGTGCCTCCTCTTGTCACTCTACAGTAAACAGAACAGGGATGGGTGTCTTTTTCTTTGCATGGGACTATTTAAACGTGGGGCTTATAGAAAAAAATCCCAAAAAAGTAGGCTCATGTTTATAAAACTTGCAGCAGTAAATTAGAATTCAGCATTATGGGGTGTTACAGAACTCATTCAGTGACTTATATGTAGCTCAAAAACTACATTAATTGTCTACTACAATTAATAATAGAAAGTAACCAACACTCTTATGGGAAATTTCAATCATCCAGTTAGGGAACAGGAAAATTAACATACTAATGACAAACAGTCCAAAATATTACTTAATCTGATTAATCAAAATAATTTAGACCAACTCATTCATCATCCAATGAGCGGTGATAAAATGCTTGATATAACAACCAGATTGAACTAGACTGTCCTCTCTCCTCACAGTTATCTCCTTGGTACTAAACTGTGGCCATGATATCATAATATATAGCCGTAGAACTGGCATTCACAAGCTAGCAAATATCTCCCCATTTCTAGACTGTGTAAAGCTCACTACAGTAAAAAAAAATGAGCTCCACAAAAATAAAGACTTGATGCACATCCTTAATGGCTAACATGCTTTATCACAGGACACATATAAAATGTAGAATGTATTATTCAACAAAGCATCCAAAAATATATACAGGCGAGGCATAAATATACTGGTAATCTAAAGAACAAACTATTACGCTAACATCTACAAAAATCAATAACTTATATTATAGAATATTAGAAAAACAAAATACTTTCAAAAACAATCCTTCCTAGGGAAACAAATAGGAATGCTGGTTGATAACTTTCCTCTTAGGAAAAATGGTGCATTCTAAAATAATTATCAGAGAATCCTCTTCTACAGTCATATTTGAAACAAATAGTTATTATAATCAACCCTCTTTTTTCATTTTAAAAAGTGTCAGGGTATACATCAACATTAGTCATTTGGCCATATTTATCTACTTTTACACTTGGCCAGATTTATCTATGCTACACTAAGTGTAAAGGATCTGTATTCAAGAACATCCCTATCACATGTCTGTGCTTTCCATGGGCGGCCCGTGCTATTGGACTGCCAGACTGCAGCCCCCTCAACTTCAAACTAAAAAAATAAAAAAAAAGAAAAAGAAAAAAATATTTAAAAATTTCGCGGACAGGAGCGCTCCCACAAGTCTATGCAGTTTTAAACTGCATAGACTGCCTGGGGAAACACGTCGGGGTCGGACTGCAAGGTCAGCAGTTCGTCAGGGGAAGGATCTCGGGTCTGGATTGGAGTTTGCTGCAGGGGAAGATCTTGCGATGGGCAGGGTCGGATTTGCGCAGGTTTTCAGCTGCAGTCTCATCAGGGGACAGGGATTTGCTACATGACCAGGTAAGTGGCTGTACAAGATGTGTGATTGTGTGTGTGTGTGTGTGTGTGTGTGTGTGTGTGTGTGTGTGTGTGTGTGTGTGTGTGTGTGTGTGTGTGTGTGTGTGTGAAAATGCCCCAAGTGCAATATACTGCTGGTTAGGCTCATGGTGGTGTGGTAGGGAATACCTCAGGCTTGAACCCTGTATTGTTGCCTCACAGCTGCAGGTTCTCAGGTTTGCTTCTTGGCTGGGGTGCCTTCTTTGTGGGGGGGGACTGTATCTTCTCCCTGTGTTTGTGTGGGTTTGCTTTTGTGTCCTCCCATGTTACAAAGACATGTCTGCATTATTTTTTCCTGGGCCTCTGCTGAGAATTGTTTTTTTTTGTTGCAAGTCAGACTGTCCTGATTAACAAATATTAAAATTGACAGGCATTTGAATTTCAGACTTCAGGTTTCTGAATGTTTACTTCCTTACATATTTGATGGTGTAGTGGCAGTATTGTTGTCTCACAGCTATAGGTTTTCTGGTTTGATTCTTGGCTGGGGTGCCTTCTGTGTGGAGTCTGCATCTTATCCCTGTGTTTGTGTGGATTTGCTCTGGTGTCCTGCCATTTTACAAAGACATGTGTCTACAGTATTTCTCCCTAGGCCTCTGCTGAAAATTGTTTTTGTTCTGTCAGAAGTAAAATTGACAGGCATTTGAATTTCAGACTTCATATTCTTCAGAAAATACATAGTACAACAATTTTTTATTCTAGCAATAAATATATAGTAACACAACCTTTTATTATAGCAATTTTTTTAAGTTTATAAGATGGCTATTTGAAATTTGTCCTTATTTTTGGGACTGTAATACCCTGTTAGTGGCTTTGTCCAGGTTTTTTGTGCTAAGGTTGACAGCTATGGCAAGAACTGAATTCACTGAATATGTTTGAGGGCTGTATTTCCTCATTACTGGGTTTGTCCAGGTGTTTTGTGCTAAGAGGTTGACAGCTATGGTGAGAACTGAATTCATTAAATGATAGCCATTTAAGTTTCAGTCTTCCTCTCTTTCACAAAGCAGCTGATTTGGCGTAGTGGTATGTTGCTCTTGACTGTTTTGCACAGGGACCTTGGCAGTAAAATGTACAGTGGTAACACAGCATTTTTCTTTCACAAAGCAGGTGATTTGGCATAGTGGTATGTTGTTCTGACTCTTTTGCACAGGGACCTTGGCAGTAAAATGTATGGTGGTAACATAGCATTTTATTTTAGCAGCTTTCCAAGATTATACAAGCAATGTTTAATGTGTCCCTGTTTTTTGCCCTTTTGACCCACCCCAATAAATTTGGCTCTTTCCAGACTTCTTGTGCTGCGAAGTTGAGATGCAGTTGAGTATTGAGTAGATTTTACAAGGAGCTGAGAGCTGCAGGGGAAGAGACGCTTAGTGCTGATTATGCTAAGTCAGCTCACATTGCTAATAGCACAACAGGTTGTGTACTTGCTTTTGATGCAGAAAGTTGTTGGTTCTACTCCCATAAGGGGTGAATGCTGCCGTACTGAAAATTAAGATACTAACTATGAGCCTGTTATCAGTTTGCCATCCATTTCCTATTGCAATATTACTAGCTTATTTTTAATGTAATTTAGGCAATTTATTCTTCAGGGTCATCAGACACTTTATTTTTCGATGAAACCATGAAATATAAAGGTGATTGCTAGCAGCAACCTCTTCATTACAGATTTATTTAACGTGGAATTATTTAGATGACTTTTTTACTATTTCAGAGATTGTGCATATTTACTGATAATGGTGAACTGTAGAATTGTGCATATTTACTGATAATAGTGGACTGTAGAAGTTTGAGTAGACTTTTATGATGGAAATGTTCTGAATTGGACAGTTTTGTTTCATTGTTTACTGGAAAAATGTTCAAAGCAATAGGAAGTTGTATCAATTCAAAGGGCACATGCATGTTTCATATGCAAGGGGCCTATGATTTGAAAACAACCCAGAATTATTTTTTATCTGCCACGGGTAAAATGTATTTTCTTTGAATGTGGGTTTTAATGTTGTTTCAATGAATGTGAGTTTCAAGGGCAGAGAAGTTTTAATGCCAAGTTTGTTTAGCAGATATCTTAGTGTTTGTGCTGTAAAATACAAAATAAAACTTTCAAATGAAGTTCAAATCATCATAGAAGTAAATCAGTATGCACATTAGTGTTTATGGTAAATGGAGTGAAATAGCAAAGTAATGGATCATTGGAATGGCTGCAGGGAGGCTCCATTCGACCATGGTTTTGTGAGGGGGAAGGGCGGCAAACTTAGACAGTCCCAGCTGAACTATACCTCCCAACTGTCCAGATTTTCAAAGAATGAATAGATTTTTTGCTTCTTATTTTTGGTTTGTTCCTCATAAAATTTGTGGTTTTCTGGCAAATCATTTAGGAATTAAGTCACTAAATAATGACACACTAGTTTCAGACTTCATAACCTACAGAAAAATGCATGCTAAAGTAAGACCTGTTCTATCAACTGTCCCAGTTTATAGAAGAGCACTTTTTAGTACTGTTTATATGTTCCTCCAATATATTTGGCCTTGTCCAGATTTATGTCCCAGTTTATACAAGAGCAATTTTTAGTACTGTTTATATGTTCCCCCAATATATTTGGCCTTGTCCAGATTTATTGCATTAACAGGTTGAGAGGTACATGCAAATAAATTGCTTTATAGAATTAGGCATAGCCAAACCTCTGAACTGTCCCTGATTTTGGCTCAAAATGTTGCTCTTCCCCTAATGATCCCTCTGCAAAATTGCAATTTTGGAAGAAAACATGGAGGGTTTATAATTAAGAAATAACTGTAATAATCAGATTACTTTTATTTCAGAAATGCGTGTAGATTATTTTATTTTGTCAGCTGCTCAAGTTAGCAGTACTAATATTAAAGTGTCCTTTCTTTGACAGGTTCCCAGCTGTATTGTGTTGCTATTTTATATTTTTACATCACATTTTTGGTCCATTTTTCATAAAATTGTGTTTTTTTTGGAAAATTAGTGACAAATAATTAAAGACTGAAGTTAGAAAATAATGACAGACATTTGAGTTTCAGATTTCATACCATTCAGAAAATTCATACTAATGCAAGACCTCTATTAGCTTTCTAAGTTTATAAGAGCAATATTTAAAAAAATGTCCTTATTTTTGGGCCTTTGTCCCATTTCTTTGTATGGCTTTGTCCAGATTTCTTGCTCTGAGGTTGAGAGGTATGACAAATGTGTCAGGGCCATCACAAGTCAGCCAGAGACATTTCAAACTGTGACATACTTGTTACACCCCACTCCCCCATGTAGTGACTCTGGATGTGTCGAAGCAAGGCAAGGAGTAGTTATGCAGTGTAAATGTGCAGAGAATCCCACCCATCCAAGGTAGACACAAGTGGCTTTTCATCTGTCCTTGATTTTTACAGAATGGTCTGGTTTCTGTCATATTTTTGTACTGTTGATTTACGCTTATTACTCAAAGAGCCTGTTGCTCTGTGTTTAAGTAGCAATGCTTTAATGACCATAAGGTAAGCTTGTCTGAGATCGTAAGATGCAAGTAAGCTTTAATAAGCATACTGTTAAAGAATTGCCAACACTGAAAGCCTTTCTGTTGTTGCCATGCAGAGAATACTTGACTAGATAATATATAAGCCTTGGGTATTAAAGGACAGGATTCCATTATTTTAAAAAGCTCATTACACTTGTTGGAGACTTCCAGTCATCTCTACAGACTTTACCCGTAAACTAAACAGAATGCCAATCATGTGTGGTCCATAACCTGTACAGTAATCCTTTAAGCAATGTATATTGAGCTTGTTTCTTGTTTGCTTTTCATTTTTTACTTTCATGTTTTCCCCATGAAACAAGTAGATAGTTGTCAGGCAGCAGGTCTTTTTTGGATAAGAAACATTTTTACAAGTGGAAGCATCACAGAGATTTCTACTTTCAGCATGTTACTTGGTACTTTAATAAAGCTGAATGTAAATTATAATTAGAACTGCAGTGCAAGGAGAAGTGGTTTGAGTTGAGTGCTTCTGGTTTTTCTTGTACTTGATTTTGACTGGCATTCCAGTAATGTGTTTAAAAAGTAATTTATTTTTTCATGCCAAACAACCTTTTGTTTCCATCTAGATATTAAGTAAACTGTCATGCAGCCAATGCATTGAAATATTTTTATTCTTCTACACTTATTTTTGTCTTGATTGGACTCTCATAAGGATGGTTTGCCACCCAGGGCAGCGTATTTAATTAAAGTTAGTTTTTGTGGTTTTGAGCATAGCTCCTCCCCTTTCTAGTTGGTCACACCCCTTCCCCTTGACCCCACCCATTCAGCTGTCTCCTGCAGCCTCCCCTTTGATTTGAAGTCACCAGCCACCACTGATGCTTTCCAGCCACACAGAAAGATTGCACTAAGTGTACATGTAGTCTAGTATTTGTAGTAACCTTTATGACCCCCCTCAATATTTAAGGCTGCAAGAAAATCAGTAGGAAAACTAAAGTTAGAAAGAAGAAGGTATGAGCTATATTTGTGTTGTCTGTTCACTTGAAATAGTGTACACTTAAAGCAGGCATTAATGAATCCCAGAGATTATGTCCAAATCCCCAATAGCCAATATTTATACCACCTAGTGGCTAGCTCTAACTTCATAGCTATGCAAAAATTGTTAATAGAAAACTAGTTTATTACACAGAGATCATTGCAATGGCATAGCAAGGGTATGATTTTATATTTGGCAATTAACACAGATTTCATGCATTTTTGTACATCTGTTAAACAATTTACAATATCTTGATGAGAATACAATTTAGACACTTTCTATTTATATAAGAAATCTATGTTAGCTTCAACATGTGCCCCCCACCCTGCATTGTGTTATGCTTATTTCTGAGATACAACAGAAATATGAATCATATCATATTTATCATAATCTGGCAGCTAAATAAATGATAATATCTGTGTACCTGTAACAGATGCAGACTAAATATCAGTGAACAATGTATGAGCACTGATCTGACTGTAAAATGAATAATCTTCCATTATGTTTCCATATTCCTAAACAGAGATATAGGCATACTAATGAAAAATATGATAGTTATAATCTGACAAATAGATAAAGCTATTATACATCTAAAATTGTGGTAGTAAAACATGTCTTGATGGCAATTTGTCCTCAATAATACAAACTTTTAAGGGATACTCTACTCATCTTCTTGTCTTTCTCCTTTACAGTCACATTCATAAAAGCATAATAAAATACCATACTTTTCATAAGCTAAGTAATTAACAAACTATTATAGATTTGTATCTAGACTATATATGGATCCTCTTCACTTGATCGACCTTCCGAAATGCCAAACGTCATGTGGCTGAGACCATATGACTGACATTTCGTTTTTGTCTTACATAAAGAATCTCAATAAACTTTTATTTATCCACAGCTGGAAGCATTTTAGTAATAGTATGAGCCCCTTGGGAATGATATGCCAGCTGAGCTACATTAATTCCTAAGATGCTTAGGCAGGTTTGACAGGAACTATGCAAAAGGTAAATTGCAAGACCTGCTAAAGAAATTAACTTCTAGCTTACTCCAGATTACATCAAGGTTTTCAAAATCCCAAAAGTTCTTGCAAAGGGAAGTGCTCTTTCTTAAGCATTTAAATCATAAAAGCCATGTCATCTCTTTTCAAGCAGTGTCTAGAACACACCTTCTTTGTACTTTTATCTTTTTAAACTTCTTAAGTAAACAAATGGCTCACTTTTCTTTTTATATTGGACAGCAGCCTGAAACATTGAAAATGCAGGATATTGCTCATAGTGTAGAATAACATTGTAATGAAATAAACTGTATGAGCCGTAATGCTTCCTAGTAGGGAAAGATGGTAACAGTGGCAAGTGTGGGTGAGTATAAACTGGTATTTCTAAAGAGGTTTTCCATTTAATTCAAACATCAGTGTAATGTAATGGAAGGAAGAATGTACATATCTAGGATTTTGGGGTGAGTGTTGTACCAGAAAGCTTGGAAAGAGAGTGACTCTAACTTCCAAGAGTCAGTGAGGTAACAGAGAGCATTTCTATTTAGGATAGCATTATATTCAAACCAGAAAGGTATGAAACTTGTCAAGTAAGTCTAGTACTACGAGGATCTCTTTCTTTGGGCCCACAGTTGTTTGTAAAGAGGTGAATACAAACATATAGACATTGCTGTAACCAACAGTGTAGTCCTGAGTAAGATTAAATTAGATTGATATTTCAAAGGGGTTTGGGAGACACAAACATGTTTTATTGTATTACAAATTATGGGTTTGGGTGTCTAATTCTTACCTGTAGAAAAAAGGGATCATAAAGCAAGTTTTATCACATTAATGTCAAGCATAACAAATCAGTACTTGTCTCCGCACAGTTAAACACTTTAAAAGTATGACCCAGTGAACAATTTCTGCATCTAGAGGCAATGATTTAATGGTATTAACATTTCAAATTCAACTGAGCTTTGTTCACAATAGTCTTAATAGAGTACAGGCATGTCATAATATTTTTGACTGAATGATTAAATGAAAATGGTTGATTTTACTCATTTGATTTACACTTTATAAATGATTCCTTAAAAGCTGAAAACAAGCCTCTCAGTCAAACATGGAACCATGGCATAACTCAATAAATATTTTCTTTCTACTGATGACTGTCAGTTGTTACTGTGTTTATCGTCAGGTGTGGTATTAATATAAATACTACTGAATTTGTACATATAAAGCTAATGTGAACAACTACTAATTTCCATGTATTGATTTATGACTTGCTTAGTCAATATAATTTCAAGGTATCTACTAAAATTCCTTGCGTACTTGCAGCTGACAACACGTTTTCTTATTGCCACTTGCTCTAAAGGACAAATGGCCAAAATCCCACTAGCCAGATTCCACTCAATTACCTAGCCCCTTTGCCACTTCACTCTACTCAACAGCATATCCTTACCGCATCCCTAAAAATAACCCAAAAATGATCACTTGGTCACTAACCCTAACTGTAGCTCTCCCTTTCAGCTTCCTAACCCTAATGTCTGCCATGGCTCCCTAAACCTAAAACTCCATTCCCCTTTCCTTGATCCTATAGTCCCAGCTTAGTCCCTAAACCTAAAACTCCAATTCCCTCTCCCAAATCCTAAATTCCCCCAGTCATGACTTAGACCAAAAACTCACCTCCTGATCCCTTGCCTTAAATGTTTCTACCTAAACCTAAATGCCCCTCCCAATTACTGGCTGAAACCCTAATCTAGATGCCCATCCCTCCCTGCCCCTCCACACAGCTGTCACATTTATCTTGCTCACACTTGGTGACTGTGTTCAGACAAGGTGCTGCAGCACCACTCCCTCAGCATGGCGGCAGCTCCTTTCCTGAATATGTAGTCAAGTTCAAGCTGAAGCAGCAGCCCATGCAAGCTACAAGATGTCTGAGTCCCTGGTTTCAAGACAGAGGTCTTCGAGCACCTGAAACTCAGATACGTGAAGTAGACCAAATTTTATTCATGTATTATGATGGCTACCTGAAAGATATAGCACTATTTTCCTATATTTATCATGCTGTATGCAGTACAATAATTTAAATCAATAGAGTGTGATGTTTTCTAGCACTCTTAACAAAGTTTGATTGGAGTTAAAAAACAGAAAAGTTTACTTATGAATTTGCACATTTTTATTTGTTAACGTTACCTTTCAATTTCAGCTTAACAAAACAACTTATCTATGAATCATCTATTTTCATATTTGTCTAGTGTTGTATAATCATAAATTATGTTTTATACCACTTACATATTATTGTACTTTCTTCAATTAATTTTCAAACACAACCGTCTTCTCTTTTTTTAAAAAGATATTTTTTCCTGTAAATCGCCCCGTTTTGTTTAGACATTGTGTCTCCATATTTAGAAGATGAGTTACCTAGTGCTTGATTCTCTTCTTTTGCATCTAGTATTAGTATTTCTCCATATTTCTGACTTAGGAAGACATGTTTGTGTAATAAATTTCAGCAATTTATTGTATCAAGGATATGTTTGTTTGAAGAGACTAGAGGAAAGAAAGTTTAAATGAAATATACACCAAAGATTTCGTCTTGCCTTACCAGTGGTTCTAAATTGGATAGCTATATGTCATGGTTAATAAATAACAGATTATACGACAAATTATTTATATTCAATGGATTGAATAGGTGGGCACATATGTGTCAATAGTTGTTTTGTACATTTTTGAAATGTTTATATTTTCATATATTTATTTATTTGCAGTTTGTTAACATGGTAGTTGAGTTGGTCTACTGATCCTTTTTAGGCATATCCCAGGGCTATTTCACAAATGTAACAATAATTTGCAGTATTGATGGAACATTAAAGAATATAAGGATAGCATCTACATTATTTAACTCAAAATAGCTCATTACCATTGTAAAAGCAATACTTGAATATGATTGTTGAACAATTAAAGTATTACTTGAATTATTAGTTGGTTAAATTACCTCAAAAGAACAGTAAGTCATTATCTTTGTTCTGGTGAAGATTTACCGCAATGTTGAAGAATTTTAGAGTTTAATTGGATTCCACTTCACTGGGAAGGTTTTTTTCAGTTTCATGTACTTTTTTATCAAGTAATATACTATCCTGTGACACTATTTTGAGCTTAATTTCTTTTCAGCAAAGGCCTAGGGAGAAAAGTTTCATCAGAGACTACAAATACAGATTAACAATAATATATATTGAATAAAACTGAACATAAGAGAAAGGAAAATTATGGATTAAAAGTATTGCATGAGAGGATTAAAAGAATACAGAGTACAACTGAAGAATATATATAACCATATAATATGATGAGTACCCACCTGGTATGCTAGAATTTGAGGTAACAAAAACATGTTCATTAATATTTCTGCTGGATAGATTTAGGGTGAGAAGATGGTGGTTGCTGTAGAAAATAAATATGGAAGTAGCTGGGTTTGGAAGGATTCAAGTGAAAAGGGACATAAAGAACGTGTACACAGGAAGGATGAGATGGAGGATATAGCAGGCCTAAGGAGATGTTTATAAATGAATATTTATGCAGGCTGTGGGATTATTTGTGTATGACTTTGGATGAAATAGAAAGAAACTGAGGAGAAGAGTTTTAGAGATGACTTGAGAGACCAACCAGTTTGAGATGCATAATGACAAAACCATTTAGTGAGAGGGTGATGTTTTAGTTATGCCTTAAACTGGTGTATTGCTGAGGGTTTGTAGTTTCCCACACAGACAATGGAAGGAAGTTCCAAATTTTGGCTAATTGGGAGGAGTGTACCGCATCCCCATTTATAGAAGTTGATGCCAAAGAGAAATTAATCACAGGATTTAAAGGCTAAGGAATGGGTGTTCTATGGCATGAATAAAGATAATGATGGACAGTTGTTGGGAAAATATAGCATTTGATTAGCTTGTTTTACCTGATAAAGCTTAATGAGGTTAGAAGGTTTGAGCCAAATAACTGTATGACAGCTTTGCAGTGTTGGGTGAAAGAGGGTGAGTTATGTATGTATTTGGCTATTTTATTATAGGTTCACTCCAGTGTAGAAAGCTAGAAGGCTTGAAGACTGGTGAAAGTGAAAGCACCATAGAGGTGAGTGAGGAGAAGTAAAGCAGTTTCAACATGTCATCTGTTGGATTCAGTAAGATAGGTTTTGATTAAATAGAATAAACCCAGTTTGTGACTGGCCTTTTTGGTGATTTGGTGGGTGTAGAGGACAAATTTCATATTTGAAGAGGTGTGGCTGAAGGTGGTCACAGAAGTTTGGTGACTTTTGGAGGTGAACATCATTAGTTTAGTTTTTTGGGGGATAGAAGAAGGTTGGAGTCACTGGGCCATTATTCTAAAAAAAAGAAAGGTTGTCAAGTTGGTGATTGGAGTTCATGCATAGATATGGGGAGCAGATAATAGTGGAGTTGTTTGCATCTTGAATAGAATCCATGTTCAGCTACTGAATCCTAAATATCTTGAACCATGAAATAACAAATGTAAAACAGTGAAGGGGGCAACTATTGAACAATGGCAACTTTGAAAAAACAAATAAATCAAATGGCCATAGTTGACAAACAACCAGGAAGTAACACAATGCATAAGGTAAGTGAAGAGAAGCCTTTTAAATTTGCCCAATTCCCCACTGTAGTGCGATCTCAGAGTTGGTATATATAGTTAAAGGTGGTGTTGGGGGTGTAGCTCCCCACCTTGGTTGGTTGTGTGTGCAATATTAGCCAACTATGACCATTTGATGTATTGTTTTCAATGTTGCTGTTGTTCAGTAATTGTCCCTTTCACTGTTTTACTTTTATTGTTTCACAGTTCAAGGTTTCTAGTATTAGGTAGCTAAACACAGACCCTACTAAATAATGGAAGAGTTAATGGATTGACGAGGAAGACCATTAATAAAAATTTTGAGTAGAATAATACCTAATATGGACCACTGTGGAACTCCTACAGGAGAAGGCAGAGAAGAGGAGGTGGAATGTAGTCATTTAACACTTTGAATTCCATTGCAGAAGTAAGAGCTAAACCATGAGAAGGAAGAATTTGATAGACCTAGACTTGAATATTTTTAAATAAGTTAATGGTAAGAGACTGTAATGAAAGCCTTAAAGAGATCAAGAAAGACTGTGGATAGCAAGGAGTTCTTATGAACTGTGTGCAAAACATATAGAAGAGCTCTGTCAGTACTGAGAGAAGGATGAAAGTAATGTTGTGGGGAGGGGAGAAGGTTAGTAGAGAGTAATTAGCGAAGCAATTGGGAGTGTATACATTTTTCCAAGACCATGGATAGTGGAGAGTGGACAGTAGTAGGTCTGAAGTTATTATTTTCTGTAGAAGAGCTACATTTATGGAGGGCACGGATGTAGGAGTGTTTCCAGCATGGGGGGGGGGGTATTCTAGTATGGATTTATTAATGAGGACAGGTTCAGCATAGGCAATGATGACATCATCTACAGTTTTAAGGTATTCAAGATGGAGATGGCCAGGGACAAGAATGGTTGGCTTGAGTTTGGATAAATATGTACATATTCTGGACATAGAAATAAGACGTGTGAAGCAGTAATTTTGTGGAATGGTAAATTTTATAGCTGAGTTGTCCTTCTTATGCTCTGTACATTGTGGACAGTATTTTTGCTTTACACTCATGATTTTCATTTATTTTCTTGCATTGTTTAACGTTTTCCATTATGTACTACAGCTAACTCAGCCACTAAATTATCTCTTTCTCTGGTTCTGCCATATTCCTTGTTGATGATATGCCCACAAGGCAATATTTGCAGGGTATGGAATTTTTTAAACCATTTAACTTTCATGCTTAAATTTTAACTTATAGGATCACTCTGTAGTGAGGTCATTTAGAACTCTGGATTACTTGTGCTAGCATTCCAAAATCTGTTTTTATACTTTTGTGGTCAAAACTAGCTGACAGGAACAGTTCACTCTTGGATATTCTGCAAATTTTAGGCACATGGCAGATCTGTACAGACGTGCTTTGAACACTGCAAAAGCACAGTATTTCCACCCTTCTGTGTTAAACATCTGCCATTCCTGATTAATGTGCAACAAAGATTTCCTGAAAGATAGTAGGTATCAGTTCCTATTCCCCCCCGTAATTAAACAGTATGCTTTACCTATAATTGCATATAACTTGTACTTAAAATTGTAGCTTCAAATTGAGTATTTCCCTATGGAGTATCCACTACATTCTTTGTGCTTCTTATGCTGTTTGTATACCTATGTCCACTTTGTCACTAGAAAGCTTAATCATAACATTAATTAGGAAAAGGCACAGCTGCTGACAACAGCAAGATAAAACTACAGCTTGCAGTACATATTATCATTATTATTATTATTAATATGTACTGCAGCTGACAGTACATATAATTAGTATTAATATTAATATTAATATTAAAATTAATGGGTACAGCACCTCACAGTACATATTATTATTATTATTATTATTAATATGTACTGCAGCTGACAGTACATATAATTAGTATTAATATTAATATTAATATTAAAATTAATGGGTACAGCACCTCACAGTACATATTATTATTATTATTATTATTAATATGTACTGCAGCTGACAGTACATATAATTAGTATTAATATTAATATTAATATTAAAATTAATGGGTACAGCACCTCACAGTACATATTATTATTATTATTATTATTATTATATTTAATATGGACTGCAGCTCACAATTCATATTATTATTAATATATGAAGTTAATTTCTTAACATCCTTCTGCTGCTCAAAGGTCCTGTTAACCATTTCCATAATAAGTGAAAGAGATCAACTTCTAAGCTGTAAATAAACACTGATAAAATTATGTATGTAATACTTTGTTATAAATCATTTTTCAAGACAGTGAAAATCCTCTTCTTCTCATTAGCATTGCGAGGTACGTATATGATAACCTCTGTTCAATAGCTTGCATGCTGTTGCTTTGTTTAAAAAGAAAAAAAAAGCAACAGGTACTATCAAGTTGTAAATTAAAATCATACACTGTGACGTTTTTTCAGCGGAGAACAATCTTTTACCATGTCACATATTTCTATTCAAGCTATTTATTGTTACATGCAACATGGCAACCATATTTCCCTACACTTGTGGGTGCAAGTATCCAGATTTCTGATTTACTGCCTGAGTGTTTGATGTTTTTGTTTGCATGACACAGTGCTCTATGGTAACCGTACTTTGGTGACAGACACAGCACATTATCCTTCTATTCACCTGACGATTGCATACAGCTTTAAGTGTGACACTGCACATACAGAAAAGTGCCCTTAATCTATGTTATCAAGTTGTACTACAAGTGTTAGTTACTAAAGTATAAAATATGTGCCTGCAAGAACACCCCTGCTGACAGTAAATATGACCACCTTGATTTATTAAATCTTTTAACCTATTTATAGTATCAAACTACAGATCCTCCTCTGTTTCATATTATTACCATCTCAGCAGTTTCATTCTTATTGGTAGTTCAGACTGCCCATAATACAGAATACCATCTTTCTATTCTTTTATAATGCCCATATCTCTGCTTTCTTGCCTTTTTAAATGTAAAGGTTATGTTGTCTCACAGACTGCTACCACTTCTGCAGAAAACTACTGTATGAACTGAATCCATGTTTTCTGTCTAATGGCACTTTCTTTTAAAATCTCTTTCTTTATAACTTCTTACTGTAACATGTTCTTGTCATGTGCATTTTTCACCCTTGGGCATGCCGTACTCTTAAGGCATGATTTCGGCTCAGTTACAACTGCTCTCTCCCTTCTAATAGACAGGAGACTCAAATTTAAGTCTAATACCTTTACTTTATGGAGTTGGCCTCACATTAGATTGGTAACCCTCCTTTGCAAACTTCCTCCTGTGTGTGAATACAAGGCTTTCAGAACTTTGCATGGTGCATTCAGAAGAACTAAAATGACTTACACAGGGACAGTTTAACTAAAGCAGTGTTTTCAGGTCACAGGAACTACAGGTAGTTATGGATCTTTAATGCCCACAGAATCTACCACCTTCCAAATGCAGTGTCTCCATGCTTCTTTCTAATTAAACAGTCCACCTCCTGCAACATCTGTGCAGGCTGCCTCTGTGTTCAACCCATGAATACTTCCAATGGAAGTCTACTTTATGGTTCCACTACTCTTTTTAAAGTAACACCTCTAAGCTTTCTGTCTTCTGGCCTTCAAATAGTTCTTTGGCTACTGGAAATATACCTTTGTGTATAGATCCCCATGTGGCTTGTGCTTTTTGCTTCCTTACCTCCTTGATTCTTTACTTTTGTGTGCATGGTTTTAAATATAACCATCAAGTCGCCCATCACCCTTGTTGCTAGGAATATCACCCCACCCCCCCATTGTATATCTGTGATCTGGTCCACGTTTATGCATTATTAATTTGTATTTTCACACTGAACTTATAATTCAGTTGACTTTTATGTCCTAAATTCCCATGTCTATATGCTTGTACTTTACTCGAAATATTAAGCTCTTAATCACCATCTGAATGTTTTCAGGTCACCCTGAAGCCTTAGAATGTTGTTGTGTCTTTTGGCTTTTCCCGGTTAGGGGTCGCCACAGCAGAATTCCTGTCCGCTAATGATTGGCAGTAGATTTTTACGTGCTGAGTTGCCAGCTCTGACGCACAACCTTCAATGAAGGTACGCCCATTCATGCATGTCTCCACACAGAAGACACTTTAGCTGAGAATCGAGCAGGACAACGTCTTACTGTGAGGCGACACTGAAGCCTTAGAATACTTGGCCTTAATGTAAACAAGCAACATGAGAAAGAAATCAAGCCTGCTGAAAAGAGGCAGCATCAGCAGGTGAGAATAAGATTGTCCCTCGTGTTTATGTACACGTGGCAAAACCTCACCTACAGTGTGACATGTACGGGATGTTATCAATTCAAAGCAAGACATGACAGGCAAGGCTCAAACAAGTACAGTAACAATTATGCATGATCTTACTTACAAGCTAAATAAAGAGAAACTAAAAGAGATGAATGTGCATCATTTTCATGAAATGTGGTGTAACATAACAGCAGCTTTTAAGTACCACAGGGAGGTCAGCAATATTTGTGTGGGCATGACAGTTCAAGGATATCTGCGGTAGTGGGTTTTTTAAAAGAAAACACAGTGGACTGCTGGAGTAGCCTTTCCAAGGGGTAGCTGGGTCAAAAGCAGGGAAGATATTCAGTTATGTAGAACAAATGTAAAAACAATTCATAGGAGGGAAAGGACTTGGGGTGAATGGGGAAGAAGGTTGTTTCACCAAAAATGTGTACATTTTATGAGTTTTGTTGTGTAATTGTGGCCAAAAATATTTTGAAAGGTAGCTTGTTTAGTGTTGGCATGTTTTTCAGAGAAATTAATTCAAAAGATTTTACTGTGTGTGCAAATGACTGAAATTCTGGAAGAGCTGGAAGATTCCATGGTTTCTGGTGTTGATACATGAGATAACCGGGTTGTGATGATGCTTGGTGGATCTCAAAAGGATTTATTACAGCTCATTTTGTCAGAACTGAAAAAGATCATGGTCATTCTGAAGAGAATGGATTGTGATGAGGAAAACAATAATAAGCGAGTCTGGAAACAAACAGATGACATTCTATTTTTTTCAAACATAAGGCTAGAGTAGCAATGGATAACTTCATGATGTTTGTGGAAGTAGCTATTGCAAAACAAAAAGTAGTTGAGATGGGAGATAAGGCTAAGAGAAAGAATTTGTGCATTACAGAATTGCCAGAAGAGGTAATATGTATGCAATGTACCAAACATATGAAAATTAACATAGGAACTTGATTTCCAGTGAACAATATTCAGATTGAGAAAGCATTCTGACCACCTTACAAGTCATGGATATGGCAGTAGGGCATCCTAAAATTGTTGCAGTTCCATTTGAGAACTAGATGTTTGAAAAATAACTATTAAGTTGTATATGCCTGGGAAAATATATACAATAAGACTGCAAGAAGGTTTTATTCTATGATGATTTGGACCAATGATTAAACAGTTAACATGATTTTTTTTGATACCATAAGAGAAAGCCACTGAAGGAGCTTGAGATATAAGTATTGTACCATATCTTATTGAAACTTATTTCCCTGATGAATAAAAGATATTTATGGACTTAATGAAAACATGGCAGGGTCTTAATAATTTCAAAAGAAAAAAAGGAGTCAGTGATTAAAAGCAGTTACACTAGAATTAAAGGCTCAGCAGGTGCAGAATGATAGTCAATTTAATCCATTCAGTGTCTGGTGACATCTCTCTAGGATGCATATTAATTTTAATGTATGAATCAGTGCAAGAACCTAAGATGAATGATGGCAAATTAAATCCATAGATAAAGGGATTTTTAATTTCTGAAGTGCAAATACATTTTAAAGGGCATCATCTTTATTAATAAAATAAGTAGCATTACCAAATAATTGTATATCTTCAAATAGCCCAGTCTGTCAATATAAAACATAATACAATGTTATAAATCACACAACAGATTGGAAACATTCAATGTATAAAAAATTCATGATACTTGACATAAACATATATATAACAATAAAACATATATATGTATATGTATATGTATGTATATATATATATATATATATATATATATATATATATATATATAAATAAAGGTATACATATAGATAGATGATATAGATACATACCTTTCACATTCAGACTGACAGTACTATGGGTAAACCATTCAGTACTAGATATCCCAACAAATTTATCATGAAACTATATTACTTGGAGACTTAAATAAAGACTGGCAACTCATAAATTCCACTGTCCCCACTGAATCCATAAATTTGTACAACTTCAGACAATGAATAACGACACCTACTAGACTCAATAAAACATCAGGGAGACACTCAACATTTGATTGGCTTCTTACAAATAAATCAGACAAATTAACAAAAGTAGGCTGCCTCTCAGATAGCATAAGTGACCAGATACCAACATATGCTATTAGAACTCACCATAATCTAGATAAACATATTATCTATAATCAAGTACGAAGTACAACCAATTTCAGCAAAGATATTTCAATGAAACACTAAAAAATATAACTAGAATGTACTCAGAATAATGCCGCTAGATACTACTGTAGAACACTTTAACAACGTATTCTTACAGACCTTAAATAATCCAGCGGGAGCACATCATAAAAGAGTAAAGTCCAACACTGCACCATGGATGACAAAGGAAACAAAAAAATCATGATAAAAAGAGATAAAGCCTTGAAAAACTGGTATAAAAATAGAACTCAAAACGCCTTCCAGCAATTTAGACATCTTAGAAACCTTTCAAAACTGCATGTCAAACAAGATAAGCAAACATACTATACCAATATACAAGACAAACATATTAACAACCCAAAACTTTTTTGGTCATTGCTAAATAAACTACTCCAACATGGAAAGACCACTAGTCCCTCTCCAAAAACAGATGATTCAACAGAGTCTATCCCCACATAGTTTAATTCCTACTTTATACAGTCAATATTATCTCTGTTAGACACTAACACATCTGCCCCTCACTCTACTCCTGTCCAATAAAAACCACCCACAGCTCTTCAATTTTGGTCCAGGACCTATCTCACTTGTAAGGAATTTGCTTCTTAAACTAAAAACTACTTCTGTAGTTATAGACCAACTACCATCAGACTATTTAAAATGGACGCAGAAGTCATAGCCTTCCTTGTGTCCATACTAAGTAATAGGTCCATAGCAAAAAGATACATCCCATCACTGTGGAAAAAATCCTACATCATGCAACTGCACAAAGGCAGTACATCTACAGAGTTTAAAAACTGCATACCAGTAGTGATACTCTCCCCCTCTACAAAATATTACAGAAATGCATCCATATGCAGCTGTTGCAATACCTAACCTCAAATAACCTGCTCTCAGAAACACAACATGGCTTTAGGCCCCAGCACAGCACCACTACTGCTCTACTGCACTTTGCCAATATAATACACCAACATAGAAATGGCGGTCTGCTTGTGTCCATCATGTTCTTAGACTTGTCAAAGGTATTTGATACTGTCTCGCACCAACAAATGCTCATTCGACTCTCCTCAATAGGACTTTCATAAAACTCTTTGTTGTTGTTTCTTAGTTACCTATTTGTAAGGCAAGAAGCCATTAAATGGCAACAAACCTACTCATTCTTTCAACCAGTTACGAAGGTGTCCCTCAGGGCTCTATTCTGGGTCGTCTACTATTTAATGTATTTATTAATGACCTCCAAATATCCACTCACCATGCTATCTTAGTTCAGTAAGCAGATGACTCAACATTAATATGTGTAGCCTCATCAATAAATAAACTCTAAGACATTGCTCAAAAATCTTTCTCCTCTGTAGAAACCTGGATCAAATAATCAAACCTGCTACTCAGCCACAAGGAAAACTAAGTTAATGATTTTCACCTCAAAAAGTTGCCGCAGTCAGAAGCAATCTTTTACTATAAAGTCAGCAAATAATACTGTCATTGAAACTGTAATGCACTGTAAACTTCTAGGCATTATAATAGTTGACAATCTCAAATATAACCACCATATACTGCACACCATTAAATCTACACACCAGAAGCTAGACTCCCTTTATAGGATCAATGGATTCCTGACAGATACTGCAAGAAAAACTTTAGCCATCACCTTCTCACTACCAGCTCTCTTATATGCCGCTCCTATCCTAACAAAAAAAAAAATACCCAAAGAAAGAAACTTGCCTCCTGCAACAATAAAATAGTTAAATTGCCACCAGTCTCCCTCATAGGACTCACCATTATTTTAGCTTAAAGTAATTAAACTGGTTTGAACTGAAAAACTGCCTAACATATTCACAACTAATAAAATTTATATTTATATTTATATTTATATTTATATTCACAACTAACTACAGCACACAAACTCATTTACCATCCAGAAAAATGTCCTGAATTGCAAAAGTTATTATTGCCCTAGTATCCAGCAAGGGACCTCCATTCTAATAACAAATTATTACTTACAAATAAGCCAAATAATGTTGCAGGAAACTCGATCCACTCCTAATGCATTGCTAAACTCTGGAATAGTATCCCAACACAAATAACTCTGGAATAGTATCCCCACACAAATAAAACTCTCTAACAAACTCAGTAGTTTTAAACCACTGCTTAAACAGCATCTTAACCAGCCCTGGTCCTGTACATGTTTATCACAAGGTTAAAACCTTGTGTTCACTGTATGACACTCTCCAAATACTCTCCTTAAACATAATGTTTTCAACCTCTTAGTGAAATGATTAAAGAATTTTTATACATAACTACTGCCTGTACAATCCACTGTTACATGCATGCTTTCTCTTTAGTAACTTCCACTTCTGTAAATTTAGAATGTATAAATGTGACGACCATTTGTGTATAAATGTAAATAGAAATGAAACTACTGTTTGTGTATAAATGTAAATAGAAAGGTAACTACTCTGTGTTTGACTGGAATGGGGCATAATGCAATGTAAGCAAATGGAGCTTTTCTCCCCAGACCTCCACTGAAAATGGGTATTACCCAGTCGGACTTTCCTGGTAAATAAAGACAAATAAATAAATATATAAACAAATAAATAAATAAGTGTCCTGTTAGGTTTCCTTCTTCTCTTTTTTTCTCCTAATATTTTGTTTTCATGTCATCCAAGAAGGGGAAATGTGAGAATGCAAGAGGCAGATTCCCCAATAAAGACAAACATGAGAAGAGCCTTTTTTGTTTGGATGCTATGCACAGCCATACTCAGTGTGATCTGTCAGGCATTTGCCCATAAGACACTCCACAGCTGTTTATCTTCCCTTTCAGTTTATCTGGGAAAAAACAGTGCCTGAAGTTATTGAGGATAGGGTACCATGGCCGAATCCACCCGCCCTGAAGGTCATCTGCCTCTTAACAGAAAAGCTAAAAGAGCTCATTCTGAATCTGCTACATTGCTACCTCTACCATATATCTCCCTCAGGTTGGATGAAGAACCCAAGGGCAGGCTGGTGCTGATGCCAGGTCCCTCTACCATGACCCAATTAGAGGTCAGCATGGAGCTGCCTACTCCCACAGCTGCTGAGGCTGTATATATGTCTGGTACAGACGTAGCAGGGGAACCATGACTGATTATATCTGAAGGGCCTAGGGGGATTCCCCAAAGTTTAGTTAGCAAAGAGGTGTCTGATACCCCTCACTGAATCAATGCAGGGCTCTGACCCTTCCAGATTTGTCAAGGTAGATGTTCCTTTCAAAAAATCAGAAAACAAAACATGTGGTTACTGCAGCTGAAGATACTCACAAAGAGTGGCAGGACTTTATTCAGGGACTGTTTAATGCCCTTATTGCTTTGAAACCCCAACAGAGATTGGCTGTTGTGGCCTGGTCATTCACCCCATCTTAGAGGCCTAGGGATTCTGATTCCTCTGATGAGGAGTTGGAATCTGGTAAAGACCCCTTAGCATATTCTTCACAAATACACTCTCCTTTGACTTTGGGATATGGTGAAGAAGATTCTTTGTCCTCCTTTGTTCTCCTTTTGAGTATTTATCATTTGGGAATACTGTGGTTCATATGATGGAACACTTTAAAAGGGATTGCTCCCAAGTATCATAGATTCAAAAGAAGTATTATGAACTTTAACAAATGGACTCACCCAGACCTTCTGCAGTCCCTCCTGTCACAGATGCACTGTTAAATACATTTACAGCAGCTTTGCAGGCTCCTAACTCTCAACCTTCAGCTCCTAAGAAGCCAGACACATTTTATAAGGTACCTTGAGCATCATAAATACTTATATAAAACTTCATCAGCTGATCCAGCTGTTGTCTTCATGTCTACAGATAAGCAATCCAAACTACATTCCTCTTCCAAGGTTCTGCCTTCTGACAAGAATAGCCATGCTATGGAGAGGTATGGGGGAAAAGTTATAATTCTGCTACATGTGCTTTTAGGGACATACATTATCAGACCTGTATGACTAGATATGTCCTGTTTTTTCTATCCTAGCTAGGAGGGTTTTGAATGACATGCCTGAATCACACAGCAAGACTTCTATTATCTTTCTATTGAGTTCTGCCTCTCAGGTACCCCACTCTTCCATTAAATGCAGCTATGATGCAGTTGATGCTTCCTACAGGACAGCTGTATCAGGGTCTGTTATGAAGAGATAGTCCTGATTGTTCTTGCAGGCTCTGCCTGAGGACATTAAGGCCAAATTTTTGGATTCTCCCTTAGATAACCAGAATCTTTTTTGGCATTGCTGCTGCAGAATTGTTTAAAACCCTGCAGGATAAGGGCAAAGTTATATGGGGCTATTTCTCCTGTACTTAAGTTCCAGAGAAACTATCCCTCGAAATCTTCATTTGTCCATAGGCAGCCTAGACAACCTCCATGAGGTAAGAGGGTATCTATGCAAATTTTCCCAGATAAACCCACTCAGAGTACTGGAAGCCAAAAACCTTGTTTTCCTGCTATATCTGCCTGTATCTGACAGTTAAGCTCCCCATTCCCCTCGGCCAGATTCCCCTGTCCCTCAGGCTAACCCTTTCCTTTCCTGTTTGGCAACAGATAACCTCAGATGCCTCAGTTCTCTCTATCAGTCAACATGGTTATTCTATGGCTAGGAAGTGTCTTCCTCCATTTTCTGGTTTCCCTCAGCCTCTTTTTTGCAACCTTCTTCATTTTTTCTGTTCCTGCAGGATCTGGTGGAACAGAGCAGCATACAACCTGTTCTCTTGTCTCAATAGGGAACGGGTTTTTATTACATAATGTTTTTGGTTCCCAGTAAGGAGGGCACATGGAGGCCTATTCTAGACCTCTCCTATCACAATACCTTTCTCAAGGTTCCTTCCTTCAGGATGTTGTCTCTTCAGTCCCTTGACATTCTTCTGCTTCCTAAGGCTTTTCTAGTTTCCCTGGATTTGAAGGATGTTTACCTCCATATTCTGTTCACCCTGTCTTCAGGAAAGGGAATTCAAATATTTCCTGGACAACATTCTGATTCAAGCCCTCTCTCAGCTACTCCTGCTTCAGAATCTACACTTCACTATGCTGCTCCTGTGCATTGTGGGATTCCTTCTCAATCTCAAAAAGTCAGTGTTGACTGCCAATCATGAGCGTACAGGTGATCTACTGTGGCAACCCCTAACCGGGAAAAGCCGAAAGAAGAAGAAGAAGTGTTGACTCTTTCTCCGGACCAAGTGTTTTTAGGTTACAGGATTCATACCATTCTAGTGCTGGCTTCTTTCACCACCCAAGGTCCTCATTTTGACTGCTTATTTCCAGTATCTTCATCTTCTTCCAGTTCTTCCTGCAAGGGAATTTTTCTGAACCCTGGGGTTCAAGACATTGATCATTCCCATGGTTCCCTTTGCCAAACTCCACGAGGAAATTCCAGTAGTATCTCAAGGCTGTTTGGCACCAACATTATCACCTTTTGGAGTTTCAAATCCCTTTTTTACCCTGTCTCAAACTAAAACTCCACTGGTGGATTCATCAGATCTCCTTAAATCCAGATCAGCCTTCTCAGGTTCCTCTTCCTACTCAAGAGCTATACACAGGTACTTCAGATCAGGGTGGGAGCTTCCTCCAACAATCTGAAAGTCCAGGGTCTTGGGTCCCATCAACAGATGTCAGACTACATCAATATCAAAGAGATTAGGGTTCTAATATTGGTTCTTCAGGCCTTTCACTCCCTTTTTGTTCCAGGTTATCTAAAGTTATTACAGACAATATCACAGTGATATTGTACAAAGTCTTATCTTGTCTTCAGGCTGTCTGTGTAGATTTGGATTTTGCAACCAGTCATCATTTGTTTTTTTTTCAGGTGGTTTACATCCCTTAACAGCACAGTTTAGTGGCAGAGTCTTTCAGAATGTACAGGACATATCCTCATGAATGGATGCTTCACAGAGTTATGTTTCTAGACATTGTACATTGTTTGGGTACGTAAGTTGATCTTTTTGCCTCCTCTCTGAACAGACACCTTCCTCAGTTCAGTGCTAGACTTCCAAGTCCACTGGCTTGGAAAGTAGACATCATGTATTTTTCTTGGAAGGGGAAGTTTCTGTATGCATATTCTCCTATTGCTCTACATCTAAGGGTCTTGCACAAAATCATGTGGGACCCTCCCAAAATCTTTCTGGTGACTCTCTTTTGGCTAAAGCATCACTGGTTTTCATGACAAGCAGCTCTCCTCTTCTGTTTGTGCCAATTCTACCAGGGTAAAAGGGATAGGTTTTAGACAGGCAAGCTCTAGCCACCCCAAGGGGCATAAACAGCTATAAATTCAGACAGACTGCAGAGAGGAAAATCCTGAGCATATCTAAACAATCCTACCTTGGTTTGTGATTTATTGATCTTCACTGTTAAAAACAAGTGTGAATGTGGGCAATAGTGAGCAGAAGCTACTGTGCGCCTTCTCACATGACATCTAGGAACTAAAACTTTTGGCTGGCTTGCAGAATTAGTACATCATATCAACTTTACTGTACTTACTTTATTATTTAGGTGTGTATTGCTTGTGTGACTTTTTGTCATAGAAGTTGCTTTAAGTTCACTTTGAATTCTGTGGTTGCTGATTTTGCTTATTCTTTTCTTTTACAATATTTTATTTATTTGAAGCTGAATATGGATTCCTTAAATGAGTATGAAATTAACGATTTGCTAATGCACATATATCTTGCACAGTGTAATAAATGCTATGCATATTTAAAGGTAACAGCTGATAACACTGGTGATCTCTGATCCTCATGTCAAAGGTTGGATGATTTGCTTACCATTGTTAGAAGTAAATCTAGACTTAATGATGATTGTATTTGTGCAGTTGGCATGGCTTGGAAAGCTGTTGGTTCATATATTAATGATTTGACTGGTGAAATAAATAGTGTTAGGCAAAGAACAAATAGAACACATTTAGAAAATGATGCATATATTGCCTGCAAAGATCATTCAACCCCTATGAAACAAGGCAATGCCCCTGACAACTTCGGAATTCTGAATGCAAGTATTCAGCAATCTGAGGATCCAGATTGTTTAGAAGGAAACCAAAAAATGAAAGAAAGGAAGAAGTTCACAACAAATAACAAGGAAGAAAAAGAAACTGATTAATTTCTGTAAAGTAAAGAGAATACATACTAAAAAGGACACTGCTTTGTTATGTAACACACAGGTTACAGGGAATGATAATATTGTTCTATCTGAAAACCTTCAGTCTACAGAAAATGGCATCATTTTTCCAAAAGAGAAAGTAGGAAAAAAAAGAGTCAAGGGGCAGGTGAAAAGGAAAAAATCAAAACTGAACATAGAAAGATTGAAGAACATTACTGTAAGAAAAAATAAGAGAAAGATGGATGTTGACTACACGACTCAAGCTGTGGATTTACAATGCCAGCTGGATGAGAATTTAATACGCAATGAAAACAGTGGGATTAATAAGACTAGTAGTGATGAAGATTTATCCTTCGTAACAACTGACAGAGCAGATATTACTCTATAAGAAGCTGAAGATTCTTCAGAGCTGGTCAGCAAAGATATTCTAGTAATTGGAGATTCAGTTATTAGAGGAACTGATACTTATATTTGCAGAAAAGATAATGAACATTGAATAGTGTTATGCTTGCCAGGAGCAAAAATAGAAGATGTGAGACAAGCCTTGGAACAACTTAATGTAAAGAAGTATGGGTCCATTTTTATTCATGTTGGTATAAATTATGTCACCATCAAGGATTCTCTGACTGTTAGTAGGGAACTGACAGCCCTCTTAGATAGTACAGCTTGTACTGGTGTTAGGACGTATTTTTCACAAATCACCTATAGAAAGGATAGTCAGGTCATTGTGAATGAAAAGATGTTTGGGGTAAATATGTACATGGAAAAAATTTCTTGTTTTAAAAAAATGGAAATATGTAGAGCATCCCAGCCTAGTTTTGGGCGCATGTGTTCAGACATGCATTTGTCAAGATAAGGAAAGAGAATTTTTACAGTAGATATTTTGCAAAAAACACTAGGCAGGTTTTTTGCCAGGTTGAAAATTTAACAGTTTAGAGATAGCAGCATTTGGTGCATTTCTGATGGTTGTTAATGCTAGGAGCATTCATAATAAAGTTTTTTTTTATTGGAAAATTTACTACGTTCCCACAAGAATGATATTGTTATTGTTTGTGAAACATGGTTAAAGAACAATGACTGGAAACCAGTTTGTCAGGGTATAAATGTTTTTACTGTAACAGACATTCTAACAAAAAATCAGGTGGAAGTGTTATGACAGGGATTAAAGATAGCTATGAGACTTGTGGTTATTACATGCTCAGTGATAACACCAATACTATAGACTGTAACTGTGACAATAAAGACAACCCCTGGAACATATAACAATTGTTGGAGTGTATAGACCACCAAAGTCAGATGCAGATGACCTAGAGAAATTCATACATTTCTTGCATGAAACACAGGAGGGAAGAATAATATTAGCTGGGGGCTTAAATTTAACAGAAACAGACTGGAATAATATCGATTCAACAATGTTAGTAAGAAAATTATTCTCAATGTATATTCAGGAACAACAATTGCTTCAGATTGTAAAAAAAATCTACCAGGGGACGGAACATACTAGACACTGTTTGTGTTCCTAAGGAAATTATTGCTACTTCAAGTCAAGTTTTACCACAGTTGATGTGCAGTGATCATGGAGTTATAAAGTTTAATTTCTTTGCTAGATAATTCTGCCAAACTGAAATCTAAACCAATGCACAGAAAGTTAATTACAGATTATATGTAAGCAAAACAGTCACTGTGTAAAACTAACTGGAGTGAGATGTTCAGTGGGAAAACTGCAGATGGAATGTGGAAAGTTTTGAAAGAGAAAATGAGTGCAGAAACAATTAAAAAAGAAATTTAACATCAGGATCTAGGCATACAACATCAGGGGGATATATTTATATAAGAGCAAGATATCTGATGAAGGTGAGAGACAGAAAATATAAGAAATGGAAGAGAGGTCAAACTACAACTTTGTAAATTGAAATAAACTAGCTGATCAAACAGATTAAGCATAGTGTGAGACAAAACCAAGAAAATTTTGAAGAAAATTTATATAAAGATATCAAGCATAATAGGAAACCTTTTTATAGATACAGAAGGTCTAGAAGGAGTAAAGACACACACATTTATAAACAGTGTGCCGATTCTAAAATTTATTCTCAGACACAACAGATATATTTACAAAATCTTATGCTCCACAAAAGGGGTGATAAGTTGTCCTAGTGACAGCCAGGAAATCACAGATACTGGAATCAAATTAGATTATATTGAAAAGGAACTGCACAAACTGGATCCAAACAAAGCACAGGGAGGGGACAGAATTAGTTACAATGACCTGAGAACACTTCTTCAAGAACTTATGGTACCATTATATCTATTATTCACTAGGTCATATAAATATGGGGAGAGTACTCAAGATTGGAGACATGCACTTATAAAACCTGTCTTTAAGGGAAGGGGAGTAGGACAAACCCAGAGTCATATAGACCCTTAAGTCTACTTTCATGTTGAGGAAAAAATAATCAAGAAGGTAATATTGGATAAGTTATTTTCAGAACTGGATAGGTTGGGACTTGGAACCATATATCAGTATGCATACGTTGAAAACAGATCTATTACCACCAGTAACATGATGTTCTATAACAATATAATAACAGCCATGAATGAAAAATTGTGTTGTGATGTAATTTATATAGATTTAACTTCAGCATTTGATAGAACCATACACAAAATACTGATCAATAAATTAGTACAACTAGGTACTGATGTACTCTTGATAGGATGGATAGCTGCATGGCTTACAAATAGGACAGAGCAAGTATCATACGGCAACTAGACAGGTGAAATCCTTGGTTACAATCAGGGCCTCCCACAGCGGTCTGTCCTAGACCCTTACTTGTTTAGATTATATCTTTCAGAACTTTTTCATCTGAGGTATTCTACAGTCTATATACAGATGACCTGCAATTGGGTAAACTGATTGCATGTGTTACAGATAAGGCATGTTTGCAAAATAACTTGACTAAATTGACCATTTGGGCACAGGGGAATAATAGGCTGATAAATACATCAAAAACTAAGCATATGAGATTTAGGAGACATAAATTGAAAGGTGAATATTTAATACAGCACACAGTGATTGAAACCGTAGACTCATTTAAGAACGTGGGTATATGGATAGATTCAGCTGAGTTTTTCTAATCATATCAGCGAATTGGTTAATAATAGTTATAAACGTATAGGTTGCATAAAAAGATTTATAAAGTCTAGGAAATCAAAAATGATGTTGCTATTGTTAGTTAGTTACATTAGACCCAAACTTGAGTATGGAATAACAATATGGAAACCCTATAAGAGAACAAGCATGAGTAAACTGGAAAGAGTACAATGGAAATATACCAAGGGTATCCATGGATGTGAAAATTAAGTTATTATGGAAGACTAAAGTATCTGAACTTGTACAGTGTCTCTTACAGATATCTAAGAGGAGATCTTATCCAGGTATACAGAGCATTTAGTGACAACTACCTCTGGGAATGTTTGGGGTTACAGTACTTGAGAATCATCAGACAACCTACATAGAAGACTCTATAGGAATGAGAAGTGTACTAACTGGTTCTCTGACAGAGTAGCTGATGCATCGAACAGACTACCAAATTACATTAAAGCAAGTAATAGTTTAAATATTTTTAAGAACAGCCTGGACACTTATTATAGGAACAAGTATTTTGGTATATTGGCAAGGCAGAACGGCATTAATGCTAGTGCTTGAAATATTTGTATATATGTATGCATGTAATAGCCTCTTCTGGTGCATTTTCAATGATCTGGATACTAGATCCATCTTAGAAGCTGATCCTTGGTCTTCTGTCCACACTTTCATTAAGCATTATAAGTTGGATGTCATTTTTAGGACCAGAGCAGGATTTTCCAGGGCTATCCTTCATTAGTTTGCAGAGGGCCGTTTTTTGCCTTCATCCTCCCATACTTTTTAATAGCTTTTTTACTCCCTCAAGTATAAAGAATATTGCAACAGTGATAAGGAAGGACATAGTACAGTTGTGTAGTTTCTTACCATAACAGTAGATATTGTACAATAACTGTTGCAGTATTCAGTCCATCCCTCCTGCCCATTTTTCTGTTTCCCTACTGCTGGCCATGTTTTTTTTCTTTCATCCTTATTTCCTTCTGTTTCCCTTCCTGGATGGGCACATTATTGTTTGTCTGAGGTTGCTCTGGTTCTCCCTGGGCACTTCAGTTCTGAGGATTAAACGTCCATACATTACATATAGGTTCATAGGTTCATTGGTAGGTACTAGGCTATCGGCCCAAACGCCTACGTAAGCCTAGCCAACAAGGTTCCATGGCTTACGCCACCCAAGAAAGTTATTTTCCTGTGCCACTGTCGAGCAGAGACACAGAAGTGAGTGCTAATGAAGAACTTTGCTTGACATAGATGGGTAGCTTGTTCCAGAGTATAGGAAGTCTCTGGGACAGGAATCTATCCCTCCAGCATGTCCTGTTTATTGTGGTGACAAGGTTTAGGTCCCTAGAGCGTGTAGCTCAGAGGGAATGGGATTTCTTTAGGTGTAGCATGTCCAACAGCTCTGGGTTTGACATAGCTTTATATGTTAGGCAGAGATCACCTCAGATTAGGCAATATGGTACAGAGTAAAGCTGGAGTTTTTTGAGGTGGTCAGTGTAGGGCATTTGTTTGAGGCCAGTAATCCTCTTTGTGAGGTACTTCTGTGGCCTTTCCAGTTGCTGCAGATGTCTTGTGAGGTGCATTCCTAAAGGGGCATTGTACTCTACAATGGGTCTAATGAGTGTCGAGTAGAGGGGAACAATGACCTCTTTTTTCCTGGATGAGAACCATTTTATGATGAGGTGTGCCACGTAGAAAGACTTCCTGACTACTGTGGCGATATGACTATCAAATGAGAGACTACTGTCCACCTGGGTCCCAAGGTCTCTTATCATGCATTCAGTGTTAAGTAGATTGCTGCCTATGTGGTAGTTCATGGGTACAGAGTTTCTACCAAAGGGGATGACACTGCACTTTTTGGTATTGAGCTTGAGGCCATGGCTCTGACACCAGGCATCTGTCTCAGTGAGGCCCTTCTGTAGGATGTCCACATCATTTGGGGACTTGACTATGGCTCCTAGTTTGCATCCATCTGCGAACTTTGTTAGCCAGAGGCCTTCTGTGTTAGCCTCTACTTCAGAGAAGTAGATACCAAACAGGAGAGATCCCAGGACAGAACCCTGTGGTACTCCATTTGTCACTGCTTTGAGGTAAGATTTGGAGCCTGCAACTTTTATAGTGTGGGTTCTGTCAGTGAGCCAGTTGGCAACCCATCTTGTGATGTTGAGATTTATACTTAGTTTAGTGAATTTAGCATTTCCAGAATGGGGGATGGTGTTGAAAGCCTTCGCGAGGTCAAGATAGGCTGTGTGAACCACCTTACCCTCATCCACGGCTTTGGTGACTGACTCAAAGAAGTCTATCAGGTTCTGGAGGCATGATCTGCCTTTCACAAACCCAAACTGGGTGGGATCCAGAGTTTGGAGGTTACCAATGTCTTTGTTTATGAGTTCAATGATGATACATGCCATGGCCTTACAGACCAGGCTCGTCAGGCTAATAGGTCAATAGTTCCCGGGATCAGTGGTGGCTCCCGCTTTGTGGAGTGGGATAACTGATGCCATGCGCCATTCAGTGGGCACAAAGCCTGATGCGAGGCTATTATTGAACATGAGGCTTAAGTGGGGAGCCAGTTTGTTCTGAAGTTCATGTAAAACGCAGCCTGGGATGTTGTCCAGTCCCATGGATGCTGTGTTTTTGACTTTAGAGAGTGCAGCTTTTACCTGCATAGCTGTGATTACAGGGACTCTGTGTTCTTCCTGTATAGATATGGGCCCTTTAGGGGGGGGGGTAAAGTTATCACTGAACCTATCTGCCAGGATGTTGGCAATATCAGTTGATTCTGTAATTTTCATGCCTTTGTGCTGTAACTCAGAGCAGATCTGGGTGCTGCCATCTAGATTCTTGACATCGCTATAGAATGCTTTGTGGTTGTCCTTGGATTTAGCAGCGATTTTGTTTTCATAGCTAGCTTTGGAGGATCTTATAAGGAACCTCAGCTTCTTACTGAGGCTGACCAAGGAGCTCCTCCACTCATGAGATTTTACTCTCTTTTGCAACAGTTTCTTCCTTCTGTTGTACAGTTTGTTTATGGCAGGGGACCACCAGATTGGCTTCCTTTTTTTGGAGGATAGCGTCTTGGTTCTGTTTGGGATGGCATGATCCATGCACTCATGTAGGTGCTTATAGAGCGCATTTGTGTAGGATTCAGCAGTTGTAACTGTATTGTCCATCTGCATGGGTGTCATGAAGTTCACCACTTCTGTCTTAAGAAGCATGAAGTTGGCTTTGGAGAAATTTTGCACTGTGGTTTTCTTAATGAGGGGTGGGGGCAGGATGTGGATATCAAGGGTGATAAGCTTATGGTCGGATCGGACCAACGAGGAGTTGACTTCAGGTGTGGAACACCGGTCATTCATGTTGGTAATGACTAGGTCTAGGATATTGTTGCCCCTGGTGGGGGTGTGGATATGTTGATCTAGGGCTTTGGAGTTTATGAATTCCAGAAAGCGTTGAGCTAAGGAGTTGGTACACGAGTAGTTTTCCCAGTTAATGGCAGTGTAGTTGAAGTCGCCCATTATTAGGGTGTTTGGCTGAACCCTAATATTTTACAGTACATCAAGAAAAGAGGAGTGGGAATACTGAGGCATGGTGGGGGATCTGTAGCAAGCTACAATTTGGATTGCAGTTTTTCCCAGAGTTAGTTGCACTTGGATAACCTTGGATGCATTATGCTGAGCAACTAGCCTGGAGGTGTGGATATCCTTAATGAATATGGACACACCTCTGCCTTTGGTGTTTCGGTCCAGGTTAGGTGGCCGAAAAGTGTGGTATGAGTTATAGCCTGGTAGTGCAGGGGTGCTCTCTGGAGCCTTGAACCAGGTCTCAGTCATTGCACAGATATCAATGTTCTCCATTTTAAGGAGTGCCTCGAGTGAGTGCATTTTGAGATTTAAACTTCTAGCATTCAGTAGCATTACCCTCAGTTTTTGCTTGCCTGTTCCTGTTACGGTGGTGAATTTGTTATTTGAACCCTGCCCAAAAAAGGTGCTATAGGGGCAGCAAGAGCCTTAGCCAGTATCCAGAATCCCAGGGGCGACAGGTGCAGGCCATCTGTGGCAAAGCATAGTGGTCTGTCGACCATGTCATCCCAAGCAGACAGATACTGGATCCCCTTAGAATGACACCAGAACCTTAGCCAATTGTTGAAGTCAATCATTTTGTCCTTGCACTGCGGTATCATTCTGGGCAATGGTAGAATGCTACTCAGGGCTAGGGTCATATCTGCCTGGGCTACAAGATTGGAGAGCTCTTCCATGTCTCTTTTCATGTAGACCAGGGAGGTACGTCTCAGGCCATTTGCACCAACATGGACAATGACAGGGTCATATTTGTACTTGTTGTGGAGTGACCTGAGTGCATGGGTTATGTGATGGATCCTGGCACCCGACAGGCAGCTGACAGTAACCTTCACGTTATTTAGCCTGGTGAGTGGAACATCAGTATGCCTGACTATAGAGTCACCTATGACTAGTGTGTTGGGTACATTGTTTTGCCTTATTGGCTGTGGTTGAGTGGCACACTGAGTCTGTGGGCTATGTATCATTTGGGTTGTGTTGAGGGATGGAAGTTGCTTGCGTTTCTGCTTTGGAGGTCTCTGTTGCTTAGACAGATTATTATTGAGAGCCTCCGTGAATGTTTTTGTGCTACTATGTGTGGATTTTGGTGGTGTAGATTTATTGAGACTATCTGATGAGTGTGGTGTAGTGCAAATGTTTACCTTCTCCTCATGACTGTCAAGTTCAATCTTGGTTGGAAAGAGCTTTACCTCCAGTTTGGCTAGATAAGTGCATCTCTCATAGGTTGTAGTGTTGGGTGGTAGGAGGAGAGGGTTGTCTGTGTACATGAGGCAATTTCTACATTGCCTCAAGATGCCCAGATTCATCAGATAGACAGGCGAGAACACTGTGAGCTGACCCTTGGACATGCCTGAATAAAAAACTATTTTCCTCTAGGAAAGTGAGTACAAGAGCTGTTTTTCTCTAAGCAAGTGAGAAAAGTAAGTACAAAAACTGTTTTTCTCTAGGTAATGAGGAAGATTGAGTGCTATAGTAATTAGTAGCTTATTTAGTGCTTACAAGTTCTGAACAAGTGCTGAGCATGAATAAGCAAATTTAAGTGCTAAAACTAATAATCTGTATCTGCACTAGATGAGTTACAGGACAGAAACAAGTGTAAATGCAGGCTTTCAAATCAGAAAGTTGAGAGAGATGGAAGATTGCCCAATAACTAGAATTTCTGGGCCAGAACCACTTCTTATGTGGTAGATATCTTACCTAGTGCTTACCACTCCCACTGATAAGCTAGAAGGCTTCCCTCCAACACAGAAAGGTTTGGGGGGCTCAGAAGCTTACATACAGTCCTGGATACAACAAATCTGTATATATACCTTATGCTTTGCACATAGGACATACATCTGACTTACAATGCCAGGCAAGTGGAAAGGATTTGGTATGCTGTGCAAATGTTAAGCTATACTTGGAAGGATATCCCACGTATAAAGAATACTCCAATGGTGAGAAATAGTTCATCTACTGTTAAAGAAAAATCTTACACAACTGTACTTTCTGAAGATTTGGTGCAATAAGCTGATATTTATTTCCTATGTCCATAATGCAGGTAGCAGCTATGGAGCATATAATGTACCCCAAAGCTTTGGAGATGGTTGGGGGAATGGTACCAATCTCTGGCAGGATGCCCCATGTACATTAGGTTACTGCAGCAGTGATCTAATGAAGAACATCACTAGTCATTTAGCAACAACTGGGTAATTTAGCAAAAAGTGCTGATGTCCAAATGCCTCTCCAAAGCAACACCTGCCTGTGAAGGATATGAGCCGGAGCTAAACTTGGGAATCCTTAGAAGGGAATGGGTAAGGCAGACCATGAAAATATCCCCAACACATCCTGATTAATTGAAGCCCAGTGACAAACAGCCTAGACCAGTTTCAAATGCTTAACATGTGAAAGGAAATGACCAGAGACCCCTGCCAATCTGAAAAGAAAGATGCCAGCAGGCCAAATCATAACTATCCAAGCAAAGGCTCCTGAATTAAAATATTTAAATCTGACCCATATGGGAAAGAAGCAGAAGTAATAAAAGGTAGTGTTACCGCAGAGCCAGGAATTTACAAACTTGTGGTACAATGTGGCCAGTAGACTATCAGGAGGTGGTTGTGGAATGTAGAATAAAAGGGATTGGGGCTCTGGGAGGCAGACCACCTGATGTCACAGCATTCATAACAATGTGACTTCAATGTATGAGAGATGATAAACTCAGTATGCAGTGTATAAGATCAACTACTCTCTGTCTTACACACAAACACACACACACACTTACAGTGGCATGGTTAAATGACACTAATACAACTTGAAGTGTTGCATGCCTGTATAAAAAATTATACAATGCGCAAAACTGAGCATGTCACGTGGCTTGCTGTTCCTAGCATATGATTGCAAACCAAAAGGTTAGATTTTGATATGTGCGTGAATGCTATTTTTTTGAAACTTTATTAGTTCAAGGAGCAGACAGCTGCACATAAACAGATTATTCTCCTAAATTGAGTAAATGGATACAGTCACTTGCATTTGTCTCTAAGTGCATTGTAGTACAGGACAAGTGCATAAAAGGCTGAATGTGTCATTCTGTTTCAAATTTTTATTTTCTCAACACTCCATGTTAGATTTTAAATGAAAAATGCATATACCCTTATTTGTCACAGAAATTCTGGCAAACACCATTCAGTCAAACAGTAAAAGCATGACTTCAGACCATCACAACAAAAATGATCCCTCATAAAATAGTCAGTTATTCTTTCATTAAATTATGACTTATACTTTGGTATTTTTCTAGTCCGCTGTCCACAAATCTTCCAGTGTCCAGAGTGAGGAGTATATATATATATATATATATATATATATATATATATATCTGGGTGTACATACTCAGCACACATGATCATCAATCATTAATGCTTAAGTAGTATATTGACACATCAGTCACTATATGCATTCAGCACTAAAACAATGTGGGTATTCATTCACTGAAGTCATTTAAACACTCATGCATGTGCTTTGTTGATCAGTTCACTAAGCAGAGGAGCATTTTATTTTACTGAGGTACTTTTTTGTTACGCAACTCTGAGATGCCATGTAACCTAGCTACTGCTCTGGATATACAACAGCAGAGAAAATGACTAACTTTACTCTTACTTTGCATGTAATACATTTCATTTTTTCACAGAAATCAGTCAGCATCTTTCATTTTAGGCTTGATATAGGTATCCATATCAGTTATATGCTGCTGTCGGTCTGCAGTGTCCCCATGATTATTTACTATGACTTTATCAGCAGCACATTGCCTTAATCCCTCATGTTAGGCTGCCATTTCTCTCTGCATAGTGACTTGTCCTCCTCGTTTTTTATTCAGATGTTCATCAGACAGAGGAATCTATTGCATCAGTAGGTTGCATGCACCTTCTTGAATGAGCTCCAAGAAGCTCCACCTAAAATTAAACAATGGGCTCACTTTCTAACCTTTTCTATTAGCAAAATCTGCATTTTATTTGAATGTCTGCGTGCTATTACAACGTATTACAGTCTAAAATTTTTAAGAATCAGTTTCACACCTTCTCAATGCTTTGGCTGTCTCCTCTGCTCCAGTTATATTACTCAGTGTCATAAGCAAGTAATTCTTTTAAAAAGATACTATTGAAGTTCACAAAAGTTGTGTGTGTGTCAATTTGAAATTGGTATTCATAAATGGAAGGCAATTTAAGACAGAAAACAAGAACTGTATTAACAAAAGTAGTACAGCTGAGAGTTACGTAATTACTGTAATCACTGCATGTCCTTCCACAACTGCCTTTATTTGCTGACAGTAAATGCTTCCCATTTCAAGGGTCTTGAATTTTCCTGAAGAAAAGAAAATACATGGTTTTGAGATATAGGCAGAAGCTCGGGCAAATGCTCAAAAAGATATGAGAAGGAAGATGTTCTTATAAAGTAATAGAACCATGTACTCCGGGTCTGAAAGAGAAGAGGTTCCAGTGAAGATTATAGGCTCATAGCTTTATAGGTCCATAGGTGTGTATTAGGCTAATGACTACTGGGCTCTTTTTAAGCCCAGCCATGCATCCAAAATGCCCTGGTATCCTTCGTAGTGTCAGCAGGGGCTTGGAAGATGAAATTCTTACAAGCAGAGGCCTGGGAAATTAACCATTTACAGGCTGCCTATGTCCATTTGAGACAACATTTATCAGTTTTATCTCTTAAGAACAATAATTCCTCACTAGTAATAACAATTAATTTCCCTAACTAATATCATAACCACAATCCAAAGAAAATCCACACCAACAGTAAAAAACTTCATACAGCTAAAGCCAGCAAGGAAATTCACACAGTACTAGCATTCGCTCAGTCTATTAGCCGCTTTCGTTCGTTAAATCCCAGTGTGGACATTGTAATACTTGCCGTTACATTTTAGAAGGGCCCTTTTTTATGTTGGTTGACCCTGTATATACCATTACCTTGAATGGGATATTTAACTGCCATACAAAGGGTGTTGTTTACATTAGTGTGTGTTCAGGATGTCCAGCATTTTATGCTGGAATGACCACTAAACGGTTACTAGAATGTATTTAGGAGCATTAGTATTGTATTAGAAAGAAAGATACAAAAAGCACTTTGTACAAACACATCTTAAGATGTCCTAATTTTAAAAAAATGTATTTTTTTCTGTCATAGAGCAAGGGCAAATGGATTTAAGAGGCGGTGATTTAAAAACTTATTTGGAAAAAAAGAAGCCTCATGGCAAATAAAGTTAAGGTCAGATAGAACCTCTGAACTCAATGATGCAGTGAATATTAAATGTTTTTTAAGAAATAGGAGAGTGTATGTTAACAAAGTTTAAATAGGTAATTATTTCAATGTTTTAATGGATTGTGAAATTGAATAATTGAATTTAAATTGGGTGCAGTATTTAAATGGAGTGAATTTTATTGTGAATTTGTATTCTAATGAAGTCTTTCTGATGAAAGCAGCTAATAAAGTGAGTGGACACCAGTACTGTGTGAATTTCCTTGCTGGCTTTACCTGTACGAGGTTTTTTACTGTTCATTCCCCTATTTTGATCTATTTGTGTCTAAGGAGTAATATATAGTATGGATGTCCTACTTATTTAATTTAATTTAACATTTGTTTACTGGGAAAGTCCGACTAGGAACAAAGCCAATTTTCAACGGAGGCCTGGGGAGAAACTCTGCATATGCATGTCTGTACCTTAGGAGGAAACCAGAGAAGCCAGAGGAAAGACACACGAGTGCAGGGTGAACATGCAGACTCCACACAGAAGGCACTCCAGCCAAGAACTGAACTGGAGAACCTCTTGCTGTAAGGTGACAATGCTACTGCTGCACCACTGCGCTGTCCAGTAGTTATTCATTAGCTAGTTCGTTTACTACCCAGTCACTCAGTTGACCAGTTAGTTAATTACTATCTATGGTAGTAAACTTTGTAGCTGAGGCTGCTGCCCACTGTTCTGAATTTTACATAATACTGGATGCATGCATTGACAGATCTATACCAACACAGTGTAAGCATACATAAGGCAAGTTTCAAATGGAGAATCGGACTTGCCCCATTAAAATAAATTAGTGCTATAGATAGATAAGGCTGACTAATTAAAATTATGAATCATTGAAAAAGTCTACTGAATTCAGTTGTCTTTTTGATAAGATCCCCCCTCTGTGTGACTAGGTATTGAAAGCAGCACCAGGTGAGAAGTCTGACTGTCAGCAGTACCAATATACACATATAGGTGGAGCTGTAGGTTCATAGGTTCATAGGTAGGTACTAGGCTATCAGCCCTGGGGCCTATACAAGCCCAGCCAAAAAGGTACCCTGGCTTTTGCCACCCAAGAAAATTATTTTCCTGTGCCACTGTCAAGCAGAGCCACAGAGGTGATCCCAGGGGTGAATTTCCTATTTCCCATCCAATCATCAAGATTTTTCTTGAAGAGTGCTAATGAAGAGTTTTGTTCGATATAGATAAGTACTTTATTCCATAGTATGGGAAGTCTCTGGGACAGGAGTCTATCCCTCCAGCGCGTTCTGTTTATTGTGGTGACAAGGTTTAGGTCCCTAGAGCGTGTAGCTCGGAGGGATTGGGATTTCTTTAAGTGGAGCATGTCCAACAGCTCTGGGTTTGACATAGCTTTGTATGTTAGGCAGAGATCACCTCTGAGTAGGTGATATGCAACGGAGTAAAGCTGGAGTTTTTTGAGACGGGCTGCGTAGGGCATCTGTTTGAGGCCAGTAGTCCTCTTTGTGAGGTATTTCTGCGGCCTTTCCAGTAGTTGTAGATGTCTTGTGAGGTACATACCAAAAGGAGCGTTGTACTCTATAATGGGTCTAATGAGTGATGAGTAGAGGGGAACAATGACCTCTTTTTTTCTGGATGAGAAACCTTTTGTGATGAGGTGCGCCACGTAGAAGGATTTCTGACTACTGTGGCAATGTGATTATCAAAGGAGAGACTACTGTCCACCTGTGTCCCAAGGTCTCTTATCACACTTTCAATGTTAAGTATACTGCCGTCTATGTTGTAGTTCATGGGTACAGAGTTTTTACAAAGGGGATGACAATGCACTTTTTGGCATTGAGCTTCAGGCCATGGCTTTGACACCAGGCATCTGTCTCAGTGAGGTCCTTTTGTAGGATGTCCACTTCGTTAGGAGTTTTGATAATGGCTCCTAGTTTGCAGTCATCTGCGAACTTCATTAGCCAAAGACCTTTTGTGTTAGCCTGTACTTCAGAGAAGTAGATATCAAACAGGAGAGGACCCAGGACTGAACCCTGTGGTACTCCACTTGTCACTGGTCTGAAGTCGGATTTGGAGTATGCTACTTTCACAGTGTGGGTTCTGTCAGTGAGCCAGTTGGCAACCCATCTTGTGACATAGGGATTTATACCTAGTTTAGTGAGTTTATCTATAATTCCAGAGTGGGGGATGGTGTTGAAAGCCTTGGCAAGATCTAGATAGGCTGTGTGAACCACCTTACCCTTGTCTATGGCTTTGGTGACTGCTTCAAAGAAGGCTATCAGATTTAGGAGACATGATCTGCCTTTTACAAACCCGAACTGGGTGGGATCCAGAGTATGGAGATTACCAATGTCTTTGTTTATAAGTTCCATGATGATATGTTCCATGGTCTTGCAGACCAGGCTCGTCAGGCTAATGGGGCAGTAGTTCCCGGGGTCTGTGGTGGCTCCCCCCTTGTGGAGTGGGATAACTGTTGCTGTGTGCCATTCAGCAGGCACAAAGCCTGAGGTGAGGCTATGAATTAACATGATACTTAGGTGGGGTGCCAGTTTGTTCTGTAGTTCATGTAGAACGCAGCCTGGGATTTTGTCTGGTCCCATGGATGCTGTGTTCTTGGCTTTGGAGAGTATGGTTTTTACCTGTGCAGCCGTGATTACAGGAACTTTGCATTCTTCCGGTATAGAGATGGGCACTTTAAGGGGTGAGAGGGGGGTAAAGTTAGCACTGAACCTATTTGCCAAGATGTTGGCAATATCAGTTGGGTCTGTATATTTAGTGCCATTGTGCTGTAACTCAGAGCAGATCTGAGTGTTGCCATTGAGATTCTTGACATAGCTATAGAATGCTTTGTGGTTGTCTTTAGAATCAGTGGCAATTTTGTTTTTGTAACTAGCTTTGGAGGATTTTATCAGGGATTGCAGCTTTTTACTGAGGCTGACCAGGGAGCTCCTCCACTCATGGGATTTTACTCTCTTTTGCAAGAGTTTCTTCCTTCTGTTGTACAGTTTGTTTATGACAGGGGACCACCAGATTGGCTTCCTTTTTTGGAGGATAGCATCTTGGTTCTGTTTGGGATAGCACGCTCCATGCACTCATGTAAGTGCTTATAAAGTGCAATTGTGTAGGATTCAGTAGTCATAACTGTATTGTCCATCTGCATGGGTGTCATGAAGTTCACCACTTCTGTCTTAAGAAGCATGAAGTTGGCTTTGGAGAAATTTTTTACCATGATTTCCTTAATGGGGGGTGGAGGCAGGATGTGGATATTTAGGGTAATTAGCTTATGGTCGGATCGGACCAATGAGGCGTTAACTTCAGGTGCGGAACACCGATCACTCATATTGGTAATGACTAGATCTAGGATATTGTTGTCCCTGGTTGGGGTGTGGATATGTTGATCCAGGGCATTGGAGTTTATGAATTCCAGAAAGCGTTGAGTGAAGGAGTTGGTACATGAGTAGTTTTCCCAGTAAATGGTGGGGTAGTTGAAATCTCCCATTATTAATGTGTTTGGTTTAACCCTAATATTTTCCAGTACATCAAGAAAAGAGGAGTGGGAATCCTGGAGCAGGGTGGGTGATCTGTAGCAAGCTAGAATTTGGATTGCAGTTTTGCCCAGAGTTAGTTGCACTTGGATTACCTCGGCTGCATTATGCTGAGCAACTAGCCTGGAGGTGTGGATATCCTCAATGAATATGGACACACCTCCGCCTTTGGTGTTCCGGTCCAGGTTACATAGCTGAAAAATGTGGTATGAGTTATAACCTGGTAGTGCAGGGTGCTCTCTGGAGCCTTGAACCAGGTCTCAGTCACTGCACAGATATCAATGTTCTCCAGTTTAAGGAGTGCCTCGACTGAGTGCATTTTGAGATTTAGACTTCTAGCATTGAGTAGCATCACAGGTTTTAGGAGCCAGGGAGGCACTCTCAGGTCCACATATATGGTTAATTGGTTATAGTGAGAGTCAGCCCCCAAATGCTTGTGGGAATGGCTTGCAGTGTTTTTTTATCCAAAAATAAAAGTACTTCTTTGGGTGACTAGTGACCCTATATGCCCATTCATTCTCATGCATGGGATTAATGCAAGCATTTTAGCTATGCTGGATATCATGCTTGCTTTCACCAGTACAGACTATAGGTGGAGCACCTGTGCTGAACAACATTGGGGCCCAAATCTGGCATATAAGAGGCGGCTCTGCATCACAAAGCAACGTCTGGACAAGTGCTTGTGTGAGTTTGAGCTATTCTTTGAATATTTAATGAGATGCCTTAACCTTCCTGTTATACAATGTCATTATCTCCTTCTGCCATGGTGAAATTACTGGCAATTAAGTGCCCTGGCTAAGTAAGATATTGATTAGAATGAATTCTGCCCATTTGGGGTGATGTCAGCCTGGAGGGATGGGGTAGAAATCTCTGTTCAGAATTACAAGAGTAGGGTGCAAAGCTTCTCTGCTCTACTGCACCATTTGTTGGAATCCAACCCATGGAACTCCTGAAAAAAAATGACAGTGATTTTTTTTAAACATTGGAAATCCACAGTTCTGAATCATCAGGAGAGAACTTTTGTGATATTAAGAAACCCACAGATCATTCTTGAGGTGAATGCTAATCCCAAGCCTGCACCTAGATCATTCATTGGTAAATGTACATCTTATCTGGACAAGGATCTTGTGTTTAAAACTACTTGGAGATGTCCATATTTTTACAGAGCTATATTTACTATTATTTGGGACAAATGAATCAGTAACTAATGCAATGGCTAACAGGAAACTTTGATGGACTCTTGTTAAGACTTTGAGGAAAAAAGCATTAACTCTCATCTATTGCATCCATCCTGGCTCAAGCTATTTCTCCTTGATGAGTGAAGAATCAGCACATTTCTTATCAACACATTTTCTATTTTAATACTAATAGTATCTTTCCAGAGGAAGTGATACATTCCATTTACTCTTCACTAAAGATGAATTTGGGTGCAGAAGGTTGGAAACTGGTACTGTTTCAACAAACTCCAAACACAGTCAGATTAATTCAGAAAAGAAGATGAACACATGCATCTGTGTATCTATTTTCTGTTTTAAATCTAATAGAAAATAGGAACCTTGTTTATTATGAGGGTATCAGTTTATTTAGAGACACAGAATATATGCTAACCTATAACAATTAATTTGAATACATGAGTTGCACGGGGGATGAAACATTTACTTATGCCAGAAAAAAGCTATAATAATAGTTGTATTTATTTATCTTGTTTCACCATATTAACAAGTATTCTTATATATTTTATTAGATTTTTGTTTGCCTTAATACCTTATGAAAAGTATAACTACTAACTATGTAAGCATATTTTTTTGCAATGTTGAGTAAAAATAATAAATATTCATTATATGCTAATTAATTTTAGGGTTAAACATTCACATTTTCACCAGTAGTCATTTTCCTGAAAATTCACATGAGAATATTTTTAAACAATTTTTAATCCGTATTCATACTCACACTCTACAGGCTTCCCCAAGGCATTACATTTTGTAGTGTACCAGCTGCATTATTGGTTGATATGGTGATGGTCTTGTAAATTTTGAGGTCCCACTAGTTTAAGCACTCTATAGTTTATTTTAAGTATTTGTTTTTGATGCAGCCTTTGAAGTTAAGGTTAGTTTGTACAGATAATGATAGTGGAACGTCTGATTTGTTTTGTTTTGCTGTTTTGTAATACAAGTCTCTGGCAATGGCCATGTGTCAAAAGGTGTTAGTACTGTGGCACTGTTATTCCAGAGCCAAAGCAGAACTGCTCTGTGATTGGATATTATAGCAACTTAGCCAATCATCTACGTATTGACCTGATTTTTAGTTAGTCATTGGAAGTTCCCCATGGCATCATGTTGTCCAGAGTTCCTGCCTTCTTCAAGTGTTTATATCGTTTGTTTGTTTTTCTTTATTTTCAGTTTCTTTACTTTTTGATATGCAGCTTCAGAAGTACCACATGTGGCATGTGCCTTTTCTTCACCAAGAAATGATAAGGCGGGTCTGTTTTTTTTTTTTTTTTTCTTTTTTAATTGTTGAGTGCATCCAGTGGGCAGGCAGGTTGCAACAGTATCCTTTACAACCTGTTATCAAAAGGTGAGGGCAACAATGAAATATATCTCTATTCTATCAGGCTGTTCTGAGACCGATGAGCAAGTAATTTATTGGGGTGCTGCTTTATGTAGAGTATTACGTATCACTTAATTCCAAAAGATGGTGTCTTAGGTAGGAAATATTACCTAATTAGCTGTAGAAGAAGAGGTGAAAGAGTATGCACAGTGAAGTCTGGCACTAGTACCGATCTAGCACAGCAGAAACAGGTTGAAGCAGATGTGTGGAACATGGGGAAAACAGGAAGGAGAGAAGTACTTCAATGTTTTTTGCCCTAAGATCTTTTCTTTGGGATATGTCAATGGGTTGCACAAGCAATTCAGATAGCCGCAGGTTTTTCCCCTTGCCTTGCTTTTTTTGAGATGTCACTGAACTGAATTGTGTATGAAAGTATTTTGCGTGTAGAGTTAAGTGGGAATGTGCATTTTTTGTAGTACTGTTTTTCTTGCCCCATGCCATCCTACTAATGATTCAGTCCATGCTGGGTATAGTTAAATAAAGTAAAGAGTAAATTAGATAATACAGGAGAAAATCGAATAAAACTCACTCAGGAATACTTCAGGAGGCTAAAACAAGTATTGAAAACTGTCTTAACACCTAGCAATAAAGTCCAAGCTATAAATCAGTTTGCTCTTCCTGTCCTCCATATAGGTTTGGGATGAGTGATTGGCCCCAAAACGTGCTGAATCATTTGGATACATATTATATTTTACATACATATTTTATATCACGTGATATAAAAAAAAAAGTCAGTGGATACCAAGATTATATTTTTCTCACTCTGAAGGAAGTATGAGCCAACTCAAAACAGACTGCATGTATAGATCTGCACTCTTAGTACCGAATACATATCTGGCCTTATCAGATTCAAACATAGTTTTGAAACATGAGTTGAAGAAATCTAAGATGACATATCTGATTAGTTTAGCAGAATCATTTATAAATAAAGTAGGAATGGAAATCAAACCAGAAGTAGAAAAAACTAGAATGGCAAGTACAGGGATCTTCTGTAACAGCCTTTTGCTGACCAAGATTTGACACATGAATGGTTAAGGAGAGATGAATTGACATCAAAAGATGAAAGTGTAATAGTGGCAGCCCAGGATAGTAGACTGTGGACACATTGGTTTACAAAGTCCATTGAAATCTTTGAATTAACAGACAAATGCAGGTTCTGTAAAAAAAAATAAAAAATAAAATAACTGGAAACAAATGCATATCTTGTGCTTGGGTATAATACATCCATGGCAGAGGGCCTGTATATTGAAAAGCATAATAATCTGGCAAGGCTGCTGCACTGGGAATTGTGTAAACACCACAATATAGAAGTAGCTGAGAAGTATTGGAATAATGAACTACAGACATTATAGAGAATGATCACGTTTATATCACATGGGAGCACTCATCACCAACAGTTCAGGAAACAGATGTATGAAAACCAGATATAATAGTGCATGAAAAAAGACAAAAGTAGCATTGATCATTGAAATTATTACACCCAGTGATTACAGTGCCTTATGTAGAGAGAGACACAAAGTCATAAAATAACAAGATTTGTGAGCACAAATGAGAGCAAAGTGGAAGAAGGATATCCAGACTGTTCCAATTGTAGTAGGAACAACAGGTTTAATAAAAATAGTTTATAATCATACTTAAATATGCTACCAATACATGCAAATCTCATATGAGCTATAAAAATAAGCAATTCTGGGCACTTTGTGGGTGGTGGAAACCACACTCTTAGATAATATCAAAGACTGTAACAAAACTAATTTCATGAAATGTAATTGTACCCTGACTTAAGAATGAGGTTCAGTCCTATCAAGGTATTACAAACACAAAAACTTGGAGAAATTAAAAAAAAAGCATAACAGAGTTTGACTCTTCTCGACAAACAAGCCTCACTTTTTTTAGTAAATGAATACTTGTAAATACCAGCAGGTATTAATGGAATTCTGCATTTATTTCTTAGGTAGATATTATTCTATTTTCCCAATATTTCATTATATAGATTCATAGAGTTCAAGGTCACTGAATCTTATAATAATTCATACCTTGCCAATACCCTCCCTCAGGCTGCACCTCCTTATTCCCAGAGGGCCATGCCAGTAAATCCTGGCTTAAATTTGTGGATATCCATCCAGTCATCTAGTTTATGGTTAAAGAAAGATAACGTCACAGTGCTTAACATGCAGGGAAAAATTATTCCAGAAGTTTGAGAGGGAGTAGGTTATAAGCCTGTCTAAAGACCATGTTTTATTTATCGGTCGGCAGGGGCAGCCCGTGCTATTGGACTGCCGGAATGCAGCCCCCCCCCCAGCTGTAAAAAATAAAAACAAAGAAAGGAAAATAAAAAATCGTGGACTTTTGCGCATGCACACTAGTTCAGACTGCTGCTGAGACAGTTTGGAGCATGCGCAGACTGTCTCAGCAGCAGTCCGAATTAAGAAACACTTAACAACAGACATCCCAGAAGTCTATGCAGTTGTAACTGCATAGACTGTCACAGGAAATGGAGCCAACTTGGACTGCAACATCGGCAGGCAGATTGGAGTCTTATCAGGGAAATCTCACATGGTGGCAGACTGGAGTCTCGTCAGGGATGTGCACGAAGGGATCATTTGGTCGCAGGCATGGATTTAATGGCACAAAGGGATCTGGATTTAATGGCACAAAGGGATTGCTCCAGGTAAGAGTGTGTGTGTGAATGCCACAGTTGCTATATACTGGTGGCTAGAGCAAACTCATGGTGGTGTGGTAGGGAATACCTCAGGCTTGAATCCTGTACCTTGTATGCAGGTGTTAAGGACCTGAATTCCCTACCCACCACTATTTGTAAAATAATTGCAGATGTTTGCCTCATATTTGATCTGATCTGTTCCTCATAATATCTGTGGTTTCTAAATGCTGCAATGCGTGATATTTGATGGTGCAGTGGTAGCATTGTTGTCTCACAGTTGTATGTTCTCAGGTTTGATTCTCGGCTGGGGTGCCTTCTGTTTGGGGTCTGCATCTTATGTGTGTTTGCAGATTTTTGCCTCATATTTGATCTGATCTGTTCCTCATAATATCTGTGGTTTCTAAATGCTGCAATGCTTGATATTTGATGGTGAAGTGGTAGCATTGCTGTCTCACAGCTGCAGATTCTCAGGTTTGATTCTCGGCTGGGGTGCCTACTGTGTGGGGTCTGCATCTTTTCCCTGTGTTTGTGTGGCTTTGCTTTTGTGTCCTCCCATGTTACAAAGACATGCCTGCATTATTTCTTCCTGGGCCTCTGCTGAAAATTGTTTTTTTGTTCCAATCAGACTGTCCTGATTAACAAATGTTAAATAAAATTGACAGGCATTTGAATTTCAGAGTTCAGGTTTCTGAATGTTTTAATTCCTTGTATATTTGATGGTGCAGTGGTAGCATTGTTGTCTCACAGCTATAGGTTTTCTGGTTTGATTCTTGGCTGTGGTGCCGTTTGTGTGGATTTGCTCTAGTATCCTGCCATTTTACAAAGACATGTGTCTGCAGTATTTCTCCCTGGGCCTCTGCTGAAAATTGTTTTTGTTCCATCAGAAGTAAAATTGACAGGCATTTGAATTTCAGACTTCATATTCTTCAGAAAATACATAGTAACACAACCTTTTATTCTAGCAATTTTCTAAGTTTATAAGATGAATATTTGAAATTTGTCCTTATTTTTGGGACTGTATTACCCCATTATTGGCTTTGTCCAGGTTTTTTGTGCTAAGGTTGACAGCTATAGCAAGAACTGAATTCATTGAATATGTTTGAGGGCTGTATTCCCTCATTACTGGGTTTGTCCAGGTGTTTTGTGCTAACAGGTTGACAGTTATGGTGATAATTGAATTCATTAAAAGATAGCTATTTAAGTTTCAGTCTTCCTCTCTTTCACAAAGCAGCTGATTTGGCGTAGTGGTATGTTGCTCTGACTGTTTTGCACAGGGACCTTGGCAGTAAAATGTATGGTGGTAACACAGCTATTTTATATTTTGACATCACATTTTTGGTCCATTTTTCATAAAATTGTGTTTTTTGGCAAATTAGTGACAAATCATTAAAGGCTGTAGTTAGAAAATAATGACAGACATTTGAGTTTCAGATTTCATACCATTCAGAAAAATTCATATTAATGCAAGACCTATTCTATTATCTTTATAAGTTTATAAGAGCAATATTTAAAAAATGTCCTTATTTTTGGGCCTTTGTCCCACTTCTTTGTATGGCTTTGTCCAGATTTCTTGCTTTGAGGTTGAGAGGTATGACAAATGTGTCAGGGCCATCACAGTCAGCCAGAGACATTTCAAATTGTGACATACTTGTTGCACCCCACTCCCCCATGTAGTAACTCTGGATGTGTTGAAGCAAGGCAAGGAGTAGTTATGCAGTGTAAATGTGCAGAGTATCCCCCCGATCCAAGGCAGACACAAGTACTAGAGTGGCTTTTCATCTGTCCTTGATTTTTGTAGAATGGTCTGTTTTTTGTCATATTTTTTATACTGTTTATTTATGCTTATTACTCAAAGTGCCTGTTGCTCTGTGTTTAAGTAGCAATACTTTAATGACCATCGGGTAAGCTTGGCTGAGATCGTAAGATGCAAGTAAGCTTTAATAAGCATACTGTTAAAGAATTGCCAACATTGAAAGCCTTTCTGTTGTTGCCATGTAGAGAATACTTAACTAGATAATGTATAAGCCTTGGGTATTAAACTGCATATGACTATTTGCAATAAAGGACAGGATTACATTATTTTAAGAAGCTCATTACACTTGGAGACTTCCAGTCATCTCTGCAGGCTTCACCTGTAAACTAAACAGAATGCCAATCGTGTGGTCCATAACCTGTACAGTAATCCTTTTAAGCAATGTACCTTGAGCTTATTTCTTGTTTGCTTTTCATTTTTTACTTTGATCATGTTTTCCCCATGAAACAAGTAGATAGTTGTCAGGCAGCAGGTCTTTTTTTGGATAAGAAACATTTTTACAAGTGGGGGCATCAGCAGAGATTTCTACTTTCAGCATGTTACTTGGTACTTTAATAAAGCTGAAATATAAATTATAGTTAGAACTGCAGTGCAAGAAGTGGTTTGAGATGAGTGCTGCTTGTTTTTCTTATACTTGATTTTGACTGGCATTACATTAATGTATTTAAAAAGTAATTTATTTTTTCATGCCTCACACCCTTTTTGTTTCCATCTAGATATTAAGTAAGCTGTCATGCAGCCAATGCATTGAAATATTTTTATTCTTCTACACTTCATTTTGTCTTGAATGGACTCTCATAATGATGGTTTGGCATCCAGGGCAGTGTATTTAGTTAGTTTTTGTGGTTTTGAGCATAGCCCCTCCCCTTTCTAGTTGGCCACACCCATTCACATTGACCCCACCCATTCAGCTGTCTCCTGCATCCCTCCTTTGATTTGAAGTCACCAGCCGCCACTGTTGGTCGGTAAAGATTTAATTCTCTGCTTCTAGTATTGGTGGAGCTATAGGATAGAAAAACAAATAGTTCAGTGCAACTGGATCTCAAATCACATGGTGAGGCAGAGACCTCCCTTGAAAATTCTATAAGAGAGTGAATAAAGGGATAGGAACCTTCAAGGTCTTTCTAATTGTTTGATATATTAAGTGAAAATACATCCCAAAAGGTGCATTGTATTCAATGACTGGCCAATCAATGCTGAGTATAAAGGAGAGGGAGCTATCAGCCCAAGTACTTAGATCCCTAACTACATTTTCAGTTTGTAGTGGTGTGTTGTCCATTCAGTATGATGAAGTAAGTGATTGTCTATCAAATGTGTTGATAATATACTTTTTAGCATTTTGTTTGAGCCTGTCTTAAATACAGCAAGAGTGTACTGGGGTGAGTACTACATTCTGAAGGGTTTGGGATGTCATAGTGTTACTTAACAGTCTTGGTTCTCTGCCTGGAAATCTGAGAAGTAAATACCAAAAAGGAGAGGTCCCAGCACTTTGATGGACACTGCTGGTTTCTTTCATACTTATTGAAGAGACACTTGCAACTAGTACTGAGTGGATTCTGTCTAACAGCCAGTTTGCTATACATCTTGCAACATATGAGATGATTTTAAAGTATTTAGCTTTTGCATGACACCAGCATGGGGAATGGTGCTGAAGGTTCCAGCCAGGTCAAGATACACTACATGTATTGCATTGCTACCATCTACAGCTTCCATAACCCTTTTGAAAACATTTTCAAGATTAAATAGACAGGCTGTACTCTTCACAAAGGCAGACTACTGTGGGTAAAGTCTAACAAGATTTTGTCAGTTACAATGCATTCCATGGCTTTGCAGGTGAGGTTTGCAAGGTAAGGATGTTGCTATGGGGAGGGGGCATCACCACTGCAGTGCAGCACTCATCCAGGACAAAACCACTAGCTAAATTTAGCCTAAACAGTTCAAGGAGTGTTTCTGTAGACATGGTTAGCATTATTACAAGTTTAGCACGGCTCAGTAAGAAACCAAGTAAATTGTCTGGTCCCAGACCGACAGTATTTTTGGTCTTGGTTAGCACTTTCAATAAATTATCATTAGTGGGATAATAAGGGATTCAGATATTTCAGGGGTTTGAATAGAAGTCTCAGAGGTCAGGTTGGTGCTAAATTTGTTTGCACAGGTACTGGAAATGTCTATTGGGTCAGAATTGAATTAATCATTATGCATTCTGAGTAATGTAGGGTATTTGTTTCTGGTTTTCTAACATAGCTAAAGAAGGATATTACAGTTATCTTTTGCTTCAGAAGCCTGTGTTGTGTTACAGTTAAACATGTTTTAATTTTGTCTTGTTAGAAATAATGATTTCTGTTACTGGTCTAGCTGTCAAATGCTATTTCTCTGATTCACACTGCAAAAATACAGGTAACTGTAACATCTGTTCAAATGCAGATATCCTACCAAGATATCACCTGGAACAATCCCTTTGGAACATCGGTTACAAGAATGTGCTCGTGTTTCAGGTCAGTAGCATGAAATGTGTTTTACAGTTAAAGGGTGTTTTCTCTGTTTCCCAAGGTTTTGTTGGACAATAGATATAGTCTAACTGTATGAAACTGTATGTATGTAACGTGTAAGGTGTGAGAGTGTCCATGTGAGTGGTAAGAGGGTAGTGATTTTTCCAAAATGTACAATGGGTTTTGTGTTTGGGGAGTTTGCATCTGGTGCTATATTTGAGAGGAAACTAAGCTTTGAGATCACTTTATGGACGTTTATAGATACATGTATTTGCCTTGAGCCTTTACCTTTGTAGTTTGGGCAATACTGACTAGACTGATATATTCATAAATGAATACAAGATCTAATTTCAAAACTAGCAACCACTCTCTTCTAGATTTTGCTATTACAAACATTCTTAATCAAATTTCTTGTATTAAAGACCATGCATACCCCATCCTTAAGTGATCGCTTTACATAAATGTTATACTCTCCTTTTGCCATTCTACCAATAAGCCATCTACAATTTATGTTAAAGCCCCAAAAATATAAATACACAGTAAAACATGTTTTAGAAAAAGTTATATGGCCATCCATCTTTCAATGCATTAATTCATTAGCAGACTCTTCTCACTACAAAAGTATTTCCAAAGCAACAAAAATATTTCCCAACTATCTTCAGAATCCACAAATCAAGCCAAGCCAGAAACTTTGGGCTAACAGTGAAGTCAAGGCCATAACAAAAACTACTCAGCCAGGAACAGTAGAAAAAGGACCGAAGTTCTTAAAGTAAAAAATAATTTCCTGCCCATGCAAAGTTTAATCAATAATACTGCAAGATGCCAAGAAACAACCCACCAAGAAAATCCACAAATCACTTATTTTCAACAACTTAAAAAGTTCTAGAAGCTAGTTAATATTCTAGGCAATTCTAACAATTCCAGGAATACATTTGCTGGATACATTTATACCACCTCTGGTAACCTTACCTTTCCTGATTTCCTCTATAAGTTCACAAATCTTCCCTTTACCTCTTCAAATCCCTTTTCCACCCTTTGCACATAACTCTTTTCATTCTTCCATTTTGCCCTCCTCATTTCAAAGGAAGGCCTTCTAGAATCTTCTCCTAATGATGGCTCTCCTAGACCAGATAAGTTTCTTCCAGCCTTTACTTCATATCTATAATTTCTCTGGCATCTGGATGCAAGTAGCACTTACTCCCTCTTCTAAATACCCCAAACCCCCTCAGTTTTTAGACTTTGAATCCATTTCAATACATTCAATGCTAGGTATACACCTTGAAAAAAATAATCTACTCACAGTTATCCAATACATGAAATGCTTGATTTTACCTAAAATCAATAACAACTTATACATGTACATGCAATATTTCAAAGACTACATCTTTGACTGTATCCTAATAGGTTTATGTTAATTTTACTGTGTACATGTAGGAGGGATTTCTGCTCATGAATAGTCTAATGTTTTTTTCACTACTCAGTAAATGTGCAAATGTCCTTATTTTTCAGGGGAATATGTGTCTGTATAAATAAGTCTCATGAGGAGGTATATTGTCTGGATTCATCCACAATGGACTCCACCTGTATGCCACACCAGTATAAGCAGTACAGCACCAACAGAATAATATGACATTCTATGGCATGCATACCACTGCCTCACCTACCGTGTGTGTGTATGTGTGTGTTTGTGTGTGTGTGTGTGCGTGCGTGTGTGCATGTGTGTGTGTGTGTGTGTGTGTGTGTGTGTGTGTGTGTGTGTGTGTGTGTGTGTGTGTGTGTGTGTGCGTGTGCGTGTGTGTGTATGTGTATGTCGGTATGTGTTATGGAAAATATCATGTATATTCTTTACAATATGAATTTGCTGGCCTATCTTCTTTTCTTGATTGTGTTCTCTGCCTGTGTCTGCCACAACATCACAGTAAACCCGCATATTATTTCTTCCTTATATGTTACTGCATTGTATTTGTTTGCACTTATGTCCTTGCTTCTAAATGGCATACTGTGTTCCTACATTCCAGGGCATAGTATCCTGCATGTATAGACTCTTTGCATACTGTTCCAAAATGCACTGGTATTTAGCATCAACCCTAGTTGCTTTGTGCACTTTTTTGCTACGTTCTGCCTCATCCCTTTCCATTCCTTGCTTGCTGCATTTTATTAACTTTTAACTCATCTGTTTTTGTCAACAACATTTTTATTTTATTATATTCGCAGTGCACTGTGCAATTCAGTTGCACAGAGAGATGCCCAGTTTTAATTTGCTTTCTGCATTGTACGTCAGTATATCAAATAGGTTTTCTAATCATTTTGTCAAATATCCTTGTCAAGTTTGGTAATGTTGCTTTAACGGAATGTCGGTAATCACCACCTCGACATTCTTCTTCTTGATGTTAAAACCTCAGGCTGTTGTGGTGAAGCTGCCATGGAAATTGTAAGTATAAAGCACATGTTCTTATGGTTTGGCAGGGGGCAAGCCCCCTGTACCCCATACCCCCTACATATTATATATTCCAACTCTGAGATTACACTACAGTGAGGAAAATGGTAAATTTCCTGATCCCCACTGTAGTGCGAGCTTCAATCCGAACATCAATCTCATATTAGCAAATGTACACTACCATTCGCTAATGTGGATATGAATATTTCCAGATCAACATTGCGGAAACTGAGAAACATGCTTTCGACCATTTCAGTTTCATGTAAATGCCATTCCACATTTTGATGGTTGTTGTTGTTGTTGTAAACCTATCAAATATATGACATATGCTTAACTGGCTGTAAATTAATTTCAGCATGCAGGTTTGTACAAAGGTACCTCTTTTACATCATGTAATACAATAATGCACCACTCTGTGCTATCCTATGTCAGTATTTACATTGCATTAGATCATATTCACTGTACATGCTGTCTTTATATGTGTGCATTCGTGCAGCATTTGAGACATTTGAATGCTTCTTGAATTATAGTTCATACAACCAAAATTAACCTGAGGTCAAGTTTTCAAAAACCAATACCAGAAATTGCATAAAATGGGGACAGAGTCAAATATATTGTGTATTCCCCTAAATGTGTATTGCTGGCTTCTTGTTTATTGTAGATTGGACAAAGTAAATCCTCATCCTGAAGCAACCACTAGCATAGAGTAATACCATTTTTGATGTTTCTCAAATGACTACATCATCAGTGAATATGGTGGAAATCAACAATAGTGATATCTAATACTTGTTATCACGTCCGCTGGCAGTTTGTCATTATAGTACTTTTTATTTTCTTAAAGCCTCTAGCACTTTTTTGTTGTACTGCACTCACTCACCAGTGGCTGCTTATGATGCCATGATATGATGTTATGATACTGTCTGAAGCTTTCTTCCTTAACTAAGTTACCTACCCATTAATGATAGGCAACATTTGAAAGGACAGTGTTGGAGGAAAAAAAAACCTCCAAGACTATTTCTCTAGGTTGTACTGGACTAAATGTATTTGTTAGATTTTATGAATATAAATCTGAAATTAATTATGTTGTAAATATGCTGAAAGAAAAGGCTTGCTTAAATGCAGAAACAGAGTTTAGTAATATGTGATCAGCTGTCATACTAAATGACCATGGCTTGGAAAAGGAATCTGCTGAATGGACATTCTTCCCTTACAGACTCAAAACAGGATGTATGCAAGAGCAAAAATACAAAATCTGCTTTTAAAGAATGGACATTTTTCCCTTACAGACTCAGAAACAGGATGTATGCAAGAGCAAAAATGCAAAATCTGCTTTTAAAGAACACTGACATGCTTTTCTGCATATAAAAAATGGACACAATATGTTTCCTAAAACAACAGGATATGTTTATGACACTGTGACAATGTGTTTCCTCAAAAATATGTTTTCTGCATGGAAAAACAGGATATGACACAAGAACAGATGTTTTTATACAAAGATCCAAATAAAATACAGGATGTTCACACTGTCAGAAAAGCTGATCTCTGACAATGTGTTTTCTCAAAAATATGTTTTTCTACATGGACATCAGGACACTGTTACAGGATATTCACACTGTCAGAAAAGCTGGTCTCTTACAAGACATTGTTAAACAAGGAAGCTTAGTATTATTTCTACAGGATAAGCAATTCTCCAAAATAGAATACAGAACAATGCGTTTCCTCAAAAATATGTTTATGCATGACTAAAAGTGTATATAAAGAGCTGTATAAATCCAGCTATGTTAGAGGTATGATAGGGACACAAGTCCTAAGGTAAATGTTATATCTCTCACATCATCTGTACTATATGAGAAGTAAAGTTGGAACAGTACTTTTAAGCTGCAACGTGGTTCCGTTTGATTTATTATAAAAAGTTATTTGTTACTGCTCTCTAAAGTTGATGCTGCAAAGTATATTCTCTCATCAGTGTATATTCTGCAAGTTTCTGTATGCAACAGACTGTGAATGCAAATATAACTAGACTTTGAATTTTAGCAGAATCCAGCCAGCAAGACTGAGTGTCTTAAGAACACTCCAGATCCATCCCACAGCAAGAAGCAGCAAGCAGTAAGCAGAGAGAGATCAAAATATTTTTTCAATGGCGAGGCAGCTGAGTGACTAGCTCCATATAATTTTTTCAATGGCAAGCTAGCCTGCATTTGAACCTACAATCTGCATTCAAACACAGGAGGAGTGATGGTAAGCCCTGCAGAGGGTCACTTCAGTCAAATTGCAGTAACTAACATTTGTACGTATGTGTAAATCCTAAACAGAAGTATTCCAGTTTATGCAGCTTGCAGTAGTAAAGTTTTTTTAGACGTCTACAATCCGGAGTGAGACTAGTTCAAGAAATTCGCAATGCCATAAATTCTTCAAGGAAAGGGGGATATCCACTAGCCCATCAGTCCACTGCCTGTTGTGCTTTCCCAGCTTCTCAAGTGACTTTGAAAAATTTCCAGCCATCTGCAACAACAGCCTGATCACCTGTTTTCTTGCTAACTGGTAAGACTTTTTTCTACGTCACATTTTTTAGTATGGTTGCTATTCGACAGTATGGATATTTTCATGCATAATTTAAGCAAATGTAAAAAAATGCTATGTTGGTATACACAGCACATTAGTAAATGTAAAACCTTATTAGGGCAGGTTGATAGTAAGGCATTATGCAAATGTATTACAATATTTGACTGGTATCTCAAAGAAAACCATGTGAAAAATGACAAATGTTTAGTGTGTGCTTCAACAAAAACTGCATTTTGTGTATTATACCATAAAATAATATTGCATCATATTGCTAAACAAATAGACTGTAAAGACAGATCTGAAGAATTAACTAAAGGTAAAGTGTTTCCATTACATTCTGATGTTGAACAGTTATGTCCTGTCACCACATGTGAGTCAAATCAGTTACTGATAGAACCCCTAGTACATTTTGTTACAAAGGAATGTAGTAAACTTCTAAAAGACAGACACAATGAGTTCAGGAAGCTTAGACAAGTTATACATACATCTTTTCAAAAGTGCATAGGAGTTTCAAATTCAGCAGAACAGCTTACTAAAGAATGTCAGAAAGACCATGCAACATTACTGGAAATTCAACAGCAGTTGCAGGATAAAGGAAATAAATTAGCTGAACTGACAAAGACTGGGAACTTCCTACATACACAGTTAATCTGTGCAAAAGAAATATATTTTATAATATGTTTATGTTTTGAAAATGGTTAAACATACATGGTAGGATGGTAGGATCTGATGTCTGGACAAATCATTTTTAAATATTTTACTTTCATTCAGTTAAAGCAAGACATCTATCAGTACTACAGTAAAGTAAAGCATATGAATACCATTCATTAGCATAGTCAAAAGGTAAACAAAACTGTTCTAGTGTATAAAAAATTAAATAAAAATAGTTAATAAGAATAAAGATTTAAAGTCACTAGACTGACATGCTTGTATAAAGATATACAGATACAAGACAGACATGCATGCGTGTTCTTTTCATCTAGAGTACATCTGTTACAATACACCAGAATAACAGGCAGACAACAGCAAATATAAATAATATAAATATAAATGTGTTGGTTAAACTAATATCTATTTTGTTTTTTACAATTTGTTTATAATTATATAGTAACACCAAACAGTTGAAGTTCCAAATTTTAAAATGAAAATCACAGATGGTATTTGTCAAACAGGTTTTGTAAAATTAATGGCAGGACAGTTAAATAGTTAAATAAATAAAAAAAAATACTGAAATCCATGTAAGGTAATTGTAAAATGATGTCTATTTATGTTGTATAAATGCATAGTTATGCAAATCACAATCACATTAAAGGAAAAATGCCAAAAGAATTAATTATAGTTTACAGAGTATGAAATGTAAGCTCAGACCTTCCTAGACTGAATGAATAGTTACAGGAAATGCTGGAAAGATAAGATAAACAACAAGACTGATTGCCAGATAAGTAGCTTGAGTTTTTCTAAAGCATCATTGTTATTAAAACATAATTGTTAAAATGGTTACAGGCAACACTATTTAGTAATTGTAATAAAATGCCACAATTGTGCATAGATGTCACTGATAATCTGTTTGCAAGTAAATGTTAAATGGGCAAAAAAAACTCAGTTGTATCAAGTACAGCCAGCAAATGGGCTATAGTATATATACAGTTCAAATCAATTGTGCAGGAGGGTGTAAATACCTACTAGAGGTAGAGGTAGTAAACAGCAAAAGCTTTAGAAAAAATTATCAAATCAGACAGGGGTCTATAGTTTGGTAACCTAATAAAATAAATGTATAACCAAAGTGTTGGGCTGACATGCATTCTATTCTCACAGCATAAAGCAGGTAAACAGTGCTGAAGTACTACAGGGGGAGGGGTACTTTCTCAGTTTTACACTGACTGTATAAGGGGGAGGGGCACTTTCTCAGTTTTACACTGACTGTATAAGCAGTACTGCACAAGGGTCTGAAATAAAGTTACAGAGAAAATAAACAACAAGGGTCTGAAATAAAGCTACAGAAAAAATAAACAACAAGGGTCTGAAATAAAGCTATAGGAAAAATAAACAACAAGGGTCTGAAATAAAGCTACAGAAAAAAATAAACAACAAGGGTCTGAAATAAAGCTACAGAAAAAAATAAACAACAAGGATCTGAAATAAAGCTACAGAAAAAATAAACAACAAGGGTCTAAAATAAAGCTACAGGAAGAAATATCTCATTCCTTCTTGACAATACTCTTTTAGGGAGAGGAAAGAACAGGTATTAGTGTATTAGAAATACTGGTAAACTGGATTAAACCTGACAGGATAAGATATTTTACAAGTTGTTAATAGCTATCATAATGGCTATTATTGTATTGTTTAGAATTAAATTGTATTTACAACCTGTTAAACTGTAAAGCTATACAAGAGATGATTTAAAAAACAAGAGATGATTTAAAATTGCTTTATTAAAGCTATACAAGAGAGAATAAAGATATGCAAAATGCATAAATGTTTCTAATAGCAAGAATGGTCACTATTTTTAACATGTTTTTGGCAAAACAATGTTGGTATAAAAAAGCATAAATATTTTAATTGCTGAGTATGTAGTTTAAAATAACATGACATATGCATTTGGTATCACTTCCACTAGATATTTGTAAAGAGACAAACATTTTCCAAGATTTTGTTTAATATTAATGTTATTAAATTTGTAAGATTAGACTAAATGTACTTTATAGTCTTTGTATGTACAAATGCAGAAGAATTCAGTACAAATGAGATTAATGTCTAGTAATAAATATGTGTGAAACCATATTTAATAAAAAATGGGTCCAGGGTACCTACTAGATTAAAATGCATGAACAGCAAACAGTCTATGTAAATACATACTGTACAGAATACATTGTAATAAGTTTGAAAGTAATTTGTCAAGTTGTAATATCATTGGTTTTACCCCAGTAAAATAATTGCTGTCAAATATTTATTATCTAAGCCCAGTTCAGTATTTTACCAAGATGTTAATGAGCAGTTCAAAGACATGACCACAATGTTATGGTTAAAATGACATTGAAATTGTGTGTTTTCAGTAGTGTATAAATGCTTGCAGTACCACATAGTTACTGTCTCTTATAGTTAATTCAACAGTTGCAAAGAGTTAATGAAACAGTTCTAAGTCATAAATTAAATTCTGTGATTGCAAAATAATAAATTGATCATGTTAAAAAAAAATAACATTAAAGCAGACACAGCTCATAACTGATAAAATATTTTCACAGAATGGTCTGCAAAAGAAAGTTGTTAAATACATTCAGGTTTGGTAGTAATACGTTTTCATTGTATTAACTATGTAAAATTGCATTTTGACTTGTATCAAAGAAGACTAAAGGGTCTGTTTCTTAACGTGTTTTCTGTATAAAATGTTTTGAGTATGTTTAAAAACAGAGGGAATTGTTAGATTTTATGAATATAAATCTGAAATTAATTATGTTGTAAATATGCTGAAAGAAAAGGCTTGCTTAAATGCAGAAACAGAGTTTAGTAATATGTGATCAGCTGTCATACTAAATGACCATGGCTTGGAAAAGGAATCTGCTGAATGGACATTCTTCCCTTACAGACTCAAAACAGGATGTATGCAAGAGCAAAAATACAAAATCTGCTTTTAAAGAATGGACATTTTTCCCTTACAGACTCAGAAACAGGATGTATGCAAGAGCAAAAATGCAAAATCTGCTTTTAAAGAACACTGACATGCTTTTCTGCATATAAAAAATGGACACAATATGTTTCCTAAAACAACAGGATATGTTTATGACACTGTGACAATGTGTTTCCTCAAAAATATGTTTTTCTGCATGGAAAAACAGGATATGACACAAGAACAGATGTTTTTTATACAAAGATCCAAATAAAATACAGGATGTTCACACTGTCAGAAAAGCTGATCTCTGACAATGTGTTTTCTCAAAAATATGTTTTTCTACATGGACATCAGGACACTGTTACAGGATATTCACACTGTCAGAAAAGCTGGTCTCTTACAAGACATTGTTAAACAAGGAAGCTTAGTATTATTTCTACAGGATAAGCAATTCTCCAAAATAGAATACAGAACAATGCGTTTCCTCAAAAATATGTTTATGCATGACTAAAAAGTGTATATAAAGAGCTGTATAAATCCAGCTATGTTAGAGGTATGATAGGGACACAAGTCCTAAGGTAAATGTTATATCTCTCACATCATCTGTACTATATGAGAAGTAAAGTTGGAACAGTACTTTTAAGCTGCAACGTGGTTCCGTTTGATTTATTATAAAAAGTTATTTGTTACTGCTCTCTAAAGTTGATGCTGCAAAGTATATTCTCTCATCAGTGTATATTCTGCAAGTTTCTGTATGCAACAGACTGTGAATGCAAATATAACTAGACTTTGAATTTTAGCAGAATCCAGCCAGCAAGACTGAGTGTCTTAAGAACACTTCAGATCCATCCCACAGCAAGAAGCAGCAAGCAGTAAGCAGAGAGAGATCAAAATATTTTTTCAGTATTAACTACTGTTTTCACTGGTCCATATTAGATCATTGAAATCTTCTTACATCAACAACTTATTCATCGACCCCTATGCATCAAAACTAACCAGCGAACATTGACATTTTTTACAGGGTAAGTAACTGGTTGGCCACCACCGCCACCCTACCCTTTTCTCCAGCATAGTGCAATTTAGGAGTTGCTATATATATATATATATATATATATATATATATATATATATATATATATATATATATATATTCTCTGGGGGTGCAGGGCAAAGCCCCCCACTTGGGTGGGTTTGATTTAGTATGATGTGTGTTTCGGTGGGGTAGTGCCCAATCACTTACCCTGTAAAAAAATTCAATGTTAGCTGATGTTAGTTTAGACGGATAGGGGTCGATGAATAAGCTGTCAATGAAAGAAGATTTCAATTATCTAATATAGACCCATTTTCACATTTTATGCCTATTTTCATGAAGATGTTCAGAACTGAGTAAGAAGTATAATACCAAACAGCATTGTGAAGGACCACTGTGAGTGAAAGAACAAAACCATGTTAATGTCTCTGCAGAGTGCACGACACTAAAAATGCTGCTAGCTGTTTACTAGTCATGAAGCTTGTAATTACTACAAAAAAAAATGATTTGCAAACTATTTAATGATAAAACTGAAACAACAAACAAAAATAAAGAAAGCATTCACTTAGACTTGAGCTATAACTCATACATCCTGAGAGAGATACTGAATATTGTTTATGTTGTTAATGATACAAATATACACATTTTTCATATTTTTCTGAATATCTTTGAAAGCACCCAGGAAGGATTTGCTTGTAATCAAATGAGATCACAAAATGTTGTACTTAATTATTTTTTCCTATTAATTTACTTTTAAGCATTTTAATGACTTTCAATTTGTTTATCTCAAGTTTAAATTCTTAAGCAGCAGCATAAGAAAACAGTTGTAGTTTGAATTGTGTGCATTACTGTGTTAGTATGGGGAGGATTCAAGAACATCTACACTAAGTATTCATTAAATGGCTCTGCACTTAGCGTAGTGCCTCAAAACAAGGGTAAATGGCTATTTATATATAATTTATATGTATTTATTTATGCAAATTACATGCTAATTAACCAATTCAACATGGCAGAGCTATTCATGAACCAATAAAGTAACAGTGTGCACTCAGTGTAACCATTTACCCTGAAATCCAAAAAACACTCAAGAATACAGTCACAATTACAATTAAAATGTTAGGTGTTGCTGCTGCCATCCTTAACCTGTATGTGCAACAGGCTTTAATTCAAGATGTTGCTGTTGCTGCACCTGCTAGACCCTGGCCAAGATGAAGAAGGCCGGTCCATGATCAGCACCCGGGGTGTCACCTCCACGGGGAGAGAGACCCCTCCCACGGGTGGAGGTGGTGGGCTCCGGCCCCTCATCCCTCCGCAGAGTATTTGGACTCCATGTGACTTATCATGGACTGCATGACACAAAAATTGTAGAGCGATAGCAGGTAGACAGAGAAACACTAGAGGAAATATGTAACCTCTGTTGCACTCAACTGAGGACCCAGGGAAATTGTGGAGAACCCATTCCAGTGAAAACAAAAGTATGTGTAGCTCCACGTATATTAGTTCCAAGTACTTTGCTGAGACCCACAGGGGAAATATTAGATGTGTCACAGACCACAGCTTCTAGATTATTACATCAGTTTTTAAATACAATGCAATGCTACAACATGCAAGTGATGATATCTGTTTCCTATGCACCCTAGAGGAGACATCAAGAAATGTGTAACAGTTTTATGCAATAGCACATTTCCCTGAAGTCTTGTGGGGCCATAGATTGCACACACATAAAAATAAAAGCCCCACTTGGTGAACAGGAAAGGGTATCACTGCATAAACTTTCAGGTTGTCTGTAATGCTCAAGGGATCATCTGTAGTGTCTGTGTCGGTAACCCAAGCAATTTTCATGACTCACACATATGGCACACTTCTGAGCTGTACACAGTTTGCTAGAGGTGACTTTCCACAAGGGCATCTAGTGGGGTATGCAGGTTATGCAATGAAACCTTGGCTCATGACGACCATGAGAAACCCACACAACCCCATTGAGCAAGGATACAATGACGGCCATGCTCAAATTAGGAATATTGTACAATATGTATTTAGTTTGCTCGAATCAAGGTTCTGCTGTCTTGACACATCAAAAGGTGCCCTGCGGTACAACCCAGCAACCTCTCCCAAAATACTAACAGTTTATGCCATGTTGCACAATATAATTTTCAGGAAACTGCTTCAGCAAGGACAATAGGGGCAGGAAATACAGATGAGGATTCTAAGCAGAACCACCAATCAAAGAAGTTGCCAGCAGACGTACACATGCACAATATGTCATGACTCTGGCTATGAAGCAAAGGACAGCACACACACTGAATACCTAAGTAGAAACCTAAGAGCCTAAGCACATGCAAATATTAAAACAGATGCCTGCAAAAATGCACACCTTTTACTTAACCAAGTAATGGTTGTATTCTATTAGCATCAGACAGAGACAACCTTTATGAACTCATCTTATAACTGCAGTATTAACATGGTAAGTCTGGAACATGTATGGGGAAAAAGAGCTAGATAACTGATCCTCTCAAATACAAATACTTATATTTCCCTAAGCTGGAACATGTTCCAGGTGTACAGTAATGTTCATAATAACTTATGACTGATATTTGCAATATGCAGCTATCGATTTTGCCCAGTACTGTGCATCACAATGCATGCACAATGCAAATGAGACAAGAAACAGAACATTATTCCCTTGACAGCTGTAGAATAAGACATATCTAATGCAAAAGTTTACTGTCCAGTTGACTCCCCTTCTGTCTGCCTCTCTCTCTTTCTCCCTTATTGTCTCTTCTAGCCCACCCTTCTTGATGGCTCTACAGACATATAAAATATTCCATATCTATCTGTGTGTGTATATATAAATATATATATATATATATATATATATATATATATATATATATATATATATATATGTGCACATGCAATTATTTCTTTATATTATAACATACCTGGCAGTTCTGCAGTAGCCACACTTGGGTTTTCATCCACATCAACCCCAACATCAAGGATTTCTGCCTTTTATAATTACTCCAAGTCAGGAATGGACCCCATTCCTAAGTCAAAGTATGATTAAAGTTCATGAAATTAGTATTCTTTCACTCTTTGATGTTAGCCAAAGGTGCTCTTTGCAGCACCCACAATGTGCCCAGTAATGACTCCTTCTGCAATTCGTATGGTGTTATATGAATTAGTAGCGTATCTAAATATGATTGTAAATTCTTTTTTATAAGTCCAGTTGCTCCTACTACTAATGGAACTGTCTGGGTATCTTTCTTCCACATTGCTCTCATTTTTGCTTGCAGATCAAGGTATTTTATGTGTGAATCCTGCGATGAGCTGCCTGGATCTATGACAGACTGTCAGTGGACAAGAACTCCTCTGTTTCAGACAGTGGTAGTTCAGTAGTAGGACACCCTCCCCAGTAGCCATATGTTCCCTGGCAATTGCAGCTACCCTATGTCTTGCCTGACTGATCATATCATAGGCCCTAGGTTTTATTTTTGAATATGTACGTCCATGACCTTCTACCACTTTTACACAATTGACCACCTGCTCCCAGATATAGTCACAGAAGGACTTGTCACACCTGCCTGTTTGTAAGAGACATTACTCATGGTGATGCAATACCTGAATGATCACTTCATTCTCAAGAGTCACTGCATGGCAGTTTATGGGGTGCACATGTTTGGGGTTCCTTAGTCCAGTATGAGAAGAAACAAAAAAATATAAAAGGAAAAAACACATAAGTAACCCAAAATTCATTCTTAACAAAACAAATATATCTTTGAATGTATCCATCCATCATGCACAAAATAAATTAAAAAGCAAGGTTCCATATTGGAGCATACAACTTAATAGAGATCACCCAGCAAGCAAAGAAAAGAAATGAAAAACAATTGCTAATAAAAGTATGTCAGGAGGGCAGGTATACATCACAGGCTTAATGCAATTTTGTGGACTAATAATGCAAAACTCCCTGACCTTGCTAATAAGTAATACAATACTCTTCTGCACTAATTGGTCAGCTTCCCAGATAATACTTGCCATTAAGTGTTAACTAACATTCTTTAGAAACATTTTAATTGTCAAGAAATAACTGATATACATGGTTATGCCAACAGTTAATGAGAAAAATGAAGAGAGTAAACCAATAGGTACATTGTGAAATGCAATATATCATTAATGTCAAAATACAACAATCTGTAAAAAAAAAAACAACATAACTTTGCAGCAAGTCAGTTGTTAAACTAGAAATAAGTTTTGAAAGCAATTATCAGCATCAGACTCTCTAGATGCGTTTGCTACGATACAGGTTTCTTGCCTACACAATTAACTTTAGATTGTACAAATTCAGCCATTTGAGCACTCCAAACATGCAAATAAGGTATGAACTCATTGGTATTCATAAATTCTACAATCTGCATTAAGTGAACAGCAGATAAGCATGGTGTAAGGATCTACATCATTGCATGAAGACACCCTAGTAGTGCAGGCATGAGCATTGAGAAGTGTTATCTGTTAAGGACTTGCAAGTGTGAATAATTAGTCTGACTGCAGGAACAATCAGGGTTTCACAGTCAGTCCTCTTTGAAGGGTTTCACAGTCAGTTCTCTTTGATGAACATTTATCGAGTGTGTGTCAGGGAGAAGAAACATACAAGAAAGTCTGTGTGCACATTGACTGACTTAGGAGACCAACATTCCTACCATTGGTATGAATTGTTTATGACCACGCTCTGTGCCTCTGAGTAAAATTTGTCTGAAGTTCTATTGAAGTACAGTACTCATTTAACTAGATATCAAAAAGCAATACAAATCACATAACAGTCTTGTTAAAGAAGCATAGATAAGGAAGTGATGCTCACAAAATAAAGAGAAGAAAGGACCTGTAGTTTTGCAATTTTTTATTTTATATTGTGTGAGGAAAGACTGCCAATATCTCAGTCATCCACACATCTAAGTGCAAATTACAAAGGACAACTTTCAGAACTTGGTTCTTCTGCACCTGTAATTCAATTGATACTATGTCCTATCTTGAGTATAGTAAGCAACCTTTTGTTCTTCACAATATATGTACATGTCTGTGGCAAATACTGAAAGTAATCTGAAGTGTGTGTTATGAATGCCCTGTTGTTATGGAGTGCAAATGCAGAGATAGTTCTGTATGTGTGAACATACTGATGTTTAGGAAGCATATCTTCATGGTGCAAGACAACAAAATTGAGACAAAATCAGAAATTAACATTTTAATTACTTGTTTCATAATGTTTCCTTTATTTAAATATTTTTCTCTCTTTATTATTTGTGTAGCATTTGGCATTGCACGCACTTGACTGACAGAGGTTCCTAGCAATGGACTTCCTAAGGAAAAAGTGACAATTTTTAATTTTCGACACCTTCGGGAGCACAAACGAGCCTGACACTAATCAGCGCCTGACCATCAGCACTCTGGATAGTACTCAGGGAGCACATTCCATCTGACCACTAGCTATCTTTCTGGCACAAGGTGTAAGTAAAGAGAGCTTACAGAAAGAGCCCACATAATGCAGGGTTCAAGACTAGTTTACAGATATTGTTTTCCGACTGGATTCAGAATAAATATTGACACCCTATGTTGTATATAAAATTAACAGGCTAAATTCTGTGATACATGATACAAATCTTACATATATTCCCTGTGAATTGATGTTACAAAGGTATTGTAATCTCACTTCTTCTAATTATTATTAATAACAGTATGTGTTATGGATGGTGTAAAGTGTGCTTACACAAAAGCAGTAACATGAGTAATGTGTACAAATGTGTCATAAATGCTGGAGAACGTATCCATATTTCATAAGTATTCATTGTGACAGTTATAGAATATATTGTAAACTTTGATGTCATGAGTAATTGAATGTATTCTGGTAAGAATGACCTCTGGTCATCCTCTGTATGTCCTCTTTTAGAACTGCCAGCAAATTAAATTCTGATGATGTGTAACCTAAATAGTACTTATGATGTTGCAAGCAGATATAAAAAGATGAATGTGTCATGGTAATGTTATAACTGCTGTTTTCCTTGCTGCATACAGTAACTAAATGTATTAGTGTGCAATACAAGGTAAAGTACTTTTTCTGTGATACTTTTTGCATTTGTGCTCCACTTGACAGTGCATAAACATGATTTACTTCCTAAGGATAAAATTGAAAGTTGTAATTTGGGCTGCATTCTGAAGTGAAAATGAGCCCACTGGAGCCTAGTATCAGTAAGCATCTGTCAGCACTCTGGATAATACTCAGTGCAGAAAATGTCCTTCTCAGGTAACCTTTCCTGTTGCACAAGGTGTAAGTGCACTGAGCTTAAAAAAAAAAGACGGCTGATAAAGGGTTCAAATCCAGTGTCCAGATATTTTACAGAAGGTGTCAGAATGCTATCTGTCACATATTTTGATTAGGAATGCAACAATAAATGCAAATGTGTATGACAGCTATGCTTATTGCAACAAATGTATTATTACTGCTTGCAAAAGAAGCCTAATATCATGTATATAAATCGTGTTAAACATGACAATAATGATATTTAATTTAGAATACATATGGATAGGTATGATGTGCACAATATTGTTGTAATTATTATGAGTTATCACATATTATGTATGTGTTTATAACAGTATGTCTTGTGAAGTATGTACGTAACATAACCCACTATGTCTTATTCAGGTTATGCAAGTCCATGCACCTGAAATGTATTTACAAACACAACTACTGCCTTTTACATAGAAATGCAGTCCCATGAATTAGTAAAGTCACAAACATACTGGAATCTTTTAAGTACAGCTCTAGTCATTCCTAAATGAGTATACCTCTAAGTACCATGTTCCTGTTTCACAAACAGTTAAGCAAAGTTTAAAATGTTATCTCTTTTATCTCATGGTTTTGATTCTAAGTGGTACTATTCAATCTTATTAGAGTGTAAGTCACAACAGCCGAATATGTCACAACTCATGCCATTGTCTTCCAACTAACCATGATTATGACAAACATCATAAAGTATTTCATTGTTTAATACCGGAACATGCATCAATAGTTTGCGCACTACATATGGCCAGATCTCAATTTCGTATTTCACACTTTCTGTGTTTTTGATGTAATCAGTGCCAATGTGTCTGCCAAGCTATTGCTGTGCAAATGCAGCTGACAAGGCTCTTTACACAGAAACCTGCACATGAGATTTGAATTGGGCAATGGAGCTGATGCAGGGGGGTTATTCCAGGTCTCAGTATAAGTCTGAGATTCAGAATAGCTTGGTCAAGGTTGTGTCCAGTGCAACTGGCATCCCCACACACTGAAGACCAATGTTGTAACCAGTGACATGAAGGGGTGCAAGCAGGACCTCCTGAGCTGATGTGAGGATGAATTTAAGCCTGCAAATACCCCTCAGTTGTGTTAGTATACTGAGCCATCACCTGTGTATGATATGACATTAATTAGCCAACCAATGCAATTATTCATTATGCTTTCATATGTTTCTTTCTTTTCACTACTTTACAACTGCAGAAGAGATAGAAGAAAAATGTGAGGTGCATCAGGAAAGACTAACTCACCTCAGAGTGGTACAGAGTAATTATGCACCAGGTCTGAATGCAAGGCAAGGAAGAATTTTCAAACCCTGTATATCATCTTGGGCAGGCACTCCTTAACATTGATATCAAACATACATGCTTACTCCAACAACTCTTAGTTATTGCATTAGGCAATGAGCACATTAGCTTAATTCTGTGTAGTTTCAATCCCCCAGAAAAAGACATTAGATCATTAGATTTTTTTACAGGATAATATTTATAAGATATTAAATGCAATACTGCATGACATTAACAATTACATTTTTGAAAATGTAATTATTAACTTCAAAAGCATATATCTGAAATGAAAGTCAAATACATGATTCTATTGTCATATCATAACATTGTGATTGATTGATTGATTGATTGATTGATTGATTGATTGATTGATTGATTGATTTTATGACACATTAATGCCTTCCCATCATTTCTGAATATGGCCATGGTGCACTTATATATTTCTCATACTGGTTTTGGTATTGAAATTAAAATCAATTTGACATGCCATTGATCAAAGTCTCTCTTTTTTGTCTCCCTTTTGGGGGGGGGGGGTATTCATGCATACACACACACACACACACACACACATATATATATATATATATATATATATATATATATGTATATGTTTTTTTTTACTACATTGTTGCTGAAAAAATATTACCATCAGCACAGGGAGCTAGACTGACCACTGCAGTTCACCCCACCTTACTTCCTCACGTCGCTGTGGTGGCACCACTACAGGCATCACAGGAACCCAGCACACCTGGATTGCAACCTGTCAGCATTGTCTTTACAACTCCTACCCTACCTGCTCCACCCACATCAGTTCTGCACTAGCTGCTGGTGCAGTGGTATCCTCTGGGAGCAGAAGTAGTGGCGCTTGTGATTTTGTCACCAGTCTGGAGCTGACAGAGCTGGTAGAGGGCGATATGGAATGGGGTGTCAGTGCCCACATCAGCAGGGTTGAAAATCTCCTGTATCGTACTGCAAGAATGATGCCACATATGGACTGACCCATGCAGCTGACAAAGGAGGCAGTGATGACATTTCTGAGGGTGAGGGCAAGATTCTCACTGTTCTTATGCTGGATGTGGATGTGCTTCTGAGGTCCCCCACCTATATCCAATCACGGTGTCCCTCACCCTTTTGTGCCTATCACTATCCCTGTCTGTCTTGTATTTCCTGTATGTCCTGTATGTCTGGTATTTCTTTATAACCTACCCTACATATCTAACCCTCTCATTCTTAAGTACCTTCGCCAACATTTGTCTGTCTCTCTCCAAAAAAATGTGAACCTATCCCTCAAAAATAAAATATGTCCCATAAAGCACTCCACTTCACCTATATGTAATTTTGACAAACTTGATTTGGTCCAAGTGGCTACACAAAAATTACTCTTTTATTGTCATCCATCCCTGGTGTGATGAGTCACCAATGTCATAAAATTTTGTGTACAATTCTGCATTTATTTTGTGATGAACTGGATAGCTATAGTGCTATCCCACCACCATCCTGCAAATTCCTGTATTCTTTCCCTGTTTCCTACTCTTTTTCTACCCCCCCCCTTTCTCACCACTGTTCTATCAACCATTTGTTCATATGTTTAATCTGGTCAAAAATTAGAGCTACACACAACACACATGGTCAGAAATGGCTCATCAAAAAGCCTTCACTTGTTGTCCTCAGCAGTTGTACCAAGATTGGCATCATGGACCAATGCTGACTGACAGTAAATGGTGTTTCGGCTGATGCTTTTGCATAGTGTCAAGGGTTTGGTCATAGCTGCATTTCAAATTATTATTTCATGATATTGCATATTCCTATCATATGTTTAACTCCAAATGTCTGTATTTATCAGCAGGTACACCATTTCATTAATATAGCATTTGAATACTGCATCAAGAAAGCATTTGCAAAAAATATTCTTTCCCCAACAGTGAGACTTAGTAAAACACCCTTTATCCTTCTTGTGTCTTAATCTTGTTTATAATGTCCTACCCCTTGATGTCCCTTGTAGCAAGCACTGTATTGTATAGTATATGACAGCTTAATAACGATGATACACCTTAGAGTGACACACTATAAAAATGGACCTAAATGGACCATAAACAAAACTATTGGTATTTTCTCCATCTCTCTCTCTCTCTCTCTCTCTCTCTTAGTCACTCTCTTCATCCAGTAAGTTGTCACCATCTCTTCAACTGTGGGATTTAAAGTGTGTGAAGTAGTAGTTCCTTGTGGCATGGTGACAGAATGCTCAGAGCTATAGGCTGATTCTTTGCACACTTTTAGGTGTTCTAATCCAGACATATGTCAGACAGTTTTTGACTATTTTTATTAGACTATTTCATGTGTAGTTGTTGTCTATATATTGTTTTGAGTCAACATTATCCTGCTTCGGTCATAATCTGCTTATTCCCTGCCTTCATCTCCCCCACCTCCACCCGTATGTCTCATCCCCCTTCTGTGTGATCAGTCTGTCTCCTCAGCATTTGCAAGAAGCTTGGCCCTGAGCAGCACATGTAACATAAGAGAAATGGAAGTACTCAGCTTATATCAAAATCTTGTGTTTTTACCTTCAGCTGCATTGCTCTGGTGCCCTTCTCACTACTATGTGCAGTTAGGCTAATCTTCTGTTGAACAGGCTGAAGAGTTGAATGTACACCACATAAGCTGTTCTAGTAGCAAATAATGTTAGGAAGCATGCTGCACAAACATACCTGGCTTCATGAAAAATGTGTAAATTTTGGCACAACTTAGGATAACACGTCTGTTCTACACTGGATCATCTATTATGCTGCTGGCGGTAATGTACATGTTATGGGATTTTCCAATTGTCATAAGTGCAGTGAAGACTAATACATACATTCTCAGTTGCTTCAATCTGTTGTCAGTTTTGAACTTAGTGAAGTTGGAGTTCTTATATCTTGCGGTTCGATAATTGGAGTTCTTATATGTTGTGGTTAGATAATACTCGTCTGTAGATTTGTTTTGGAACATTGTCAAGGTTCAAATCAAGATGCATGGTAAAGTGTTTTTGAATCTTTTTCATGACTCCTTTGTGTGTAAGTGCTGACTGCACATTTTATTATCACACCATTATCTTCCTGCTGTATTACTGTCACTGCTCCATATTGGGAATGCTGTCTTGTACAGATCTTGACTTAATAATTATGATGACAAACCACAGCGTAACACAGCACAAATATGTGCAGAAATGAACCATAAGCTAATCTCTTAGCATGTCTGCATGTGTATCCCTGTCTCCAAATGTCCTCCTCTTCCTACTTCTTCAGTGTCATTAAATAAACCTCCTTGATTCAATACTGTTTCCATAACCCATGTTTCTACCAGCAATAATATGCTTAGTCCCTCATGTGTTTTATAATACACACGTATCACACATATAAGGATTGAAAAACTGCAACTGTCATGACAAATGTACAAATCATGACTCCTGAAACAAGACCATAACACATATCCGTTCTGTATTCCATCAGATTCAAACATGGCTGTATGTGTATACTGCTTATTTGCATGAAGGTTCGCATGGAGCATCATATAGTACTGATAATTTCCATTCCAAGTTCACCACCTCAAGACATGATTACTCATGCTCCAATACTTAGCTGTCTGTTATGTACAGCTTGCCAGTGGTGCACTTCATGGAAAGAGTTAAAAGAAATTACACCTAAAAATGATGTGAGTAGGGTATACAACTTGGGTATGTGTTAATGGAATTGTGAAGCCAAAGTATCTGGATTTCAGAGTGATGTTGACTCAATTAATTCAATCTGCTAATGTATGTCTGCACATAAATGGTTACACCTGTAACTTTGCTGCAATGATGTGTAGCTTTTCACACATAATGTGTGTTTTTACATTAAGAAATTCCAGGATCATCCCTCTTGCGGCAGAAGATGTATACATGGTCTCTTTCTCTCTCTCTCTGAGTTGGAAATCACTCCAGGGATCTCAGAGTGTTGTTGTTTATTGGCTAGACGCATAGGAGTCAGTTTTCAAGCTTTTTCCTCTGCTATAAATCAGGGATGTTTGTGTGGAGCTGCCTACCAGGCAGCAGCAGTTAGCCGTGTCCTGTATAATACAAACCCTTAGACAGTAGAATTTCACTATAAAGTTAGGATTAGGTCCAACACCTGTTAAACCGTGTGGCATTGTACAGAATTAAGCCCAGAGAAGCTAGCTTGAACATGGAATAGCACTACCATATCCTATCACTATATACCATCATGCTCTTAACCCCAGAAACTACCCTAGGAACTCTTGTTAAACTCAATCCCTAATCCTCAACAGACCACTGCTATTACAGGACTGCACAACATTAATATACAATTTCCAAATGCATCTGTGGCCAGCATTGTAAATTTGGCCATCCAAAGATAATGCAGCAATTTTCTCATGTTCTCAGACAGCCAGTTAATCACTAAAGACAATAACACGGTATGCAAGAGATACAAATACACAACTTACTTGGAGGCAAAAATCTCTCATACAAATGCATCTCTTACACATACCACTCACCACATACACACAGATTGGCTTATGGTGAGGCACTTAAAAGAGACTTTCACAAATCTTGAAGATCTCCAAAGCCACCTAACAGCAGTACTGCTCCTCGGCAGTCTCAAACACACACACCAAAAGCAACATTAAATATCTCACATAAGCCCAAACCAAATGGTCTTCCAACAGCAAAGCCCATAAGGCAAACATGAACTTAACCTTATACTCTTGTTATTGGGGACTTCATTGTGTGACACACAGATGCCCTACTCGCCATGTTAGACAAGGATAAGATACCGGTTAGCTACCTATCTGCAGCCAAGATCCACAATATCAAGCACGCAGTCAAGTCACTGAACCCCAGGTGCCAATATAATTTTATCATAGTCCATATGGGTGTAAATGACCTGAGACATACCTCGGTGTGCTATATGAAATGAAACAAAAAGGATCTCTCAGAGTTATGTGTCACAGACAGGTGTGAGCCTTGCACTGAGCAGCATTCTGCCTTCACCAAGGATGATGCCACAGTTTAAACATAAATTGATTTTAATAATTGTCTTAGTTTCTGGTGTTACTCCAGGGAGATCCAATGTCTGCCAGCATGGGAGGACATGGTCAGGAGACTATGTTGCTTTGCCAAGGATGGGCTGTACCTGTCCCACCTAGGCCTTTGGATACTGGCTAAAACTTTATCCACTCCCACACAGCCTTTTTCAGGCAATGTCAAAAACAGAAAATTACTAACATAGTGAAGAAGTCTTCAAGCAACCTTAAGGTGCTACTTTCAATGATAGGAGCCTAAACAGAAAACTCCACACCATTCAAGCCCTCCTCACTCTGAAAAATGTAGACATCTGTGCCTTGACTGAGACTTGGTTTAAAGCTATAGAAAGCATTCTGGCAGTACAAGGCTACAAATCCTTCCAAAAATTTAGACCAACAACAGCACAGACTGGGGCCAAAGGTGAAGGTGTCTTCATCTACATTAGCAATAAACATACCTCTAGGTTGGTTAAACAGGATACCATGGGGCTCATTCATGTGCAAGTCACTATAGATAAGGTACATCACTATATCATGGCTAGCTTTGGGTCTCCATCTATGCCCTTTGAGCCTCACAACTCTTACCTAAACCTACTAGAGGTACTCACATTCCAATCAAACTGCATATTCATTGGTGATTTGAAACTACCACTCTATAGACTGGAAAACCTACACTACCGCAAACTCACAGACACAATACTTCCTGGACTTTTTTAGCAAACACCCTGGAGCAGATAGTTCATGCTCCAACCAACTGACATGGGAGAGCATTGCAAAGCCCCCATCTCCATGTTGATTCCTCAATAGTATGGTTGGATCATAAAGCTAACTTCTTTAAAGTAAAAATCAACCCAGAAATCCCAGCTAAAACAGTAACAGTTAGGAACTATTCTAAGGTAAAAAAAACATCCTATTAAGTGAGTGCTTGCCATAATTCAAGGATCCCCCTAAAGCTGAGACCACAGCTACCTATGCGGAATTATTCACAGAGTTCCTATACAAACATGTGAATGTCAGCATAGAGGCTGCCATACCTACCATAAGTAAACCCAAAAACAAACACAAAAAACAAACCCCACTGGTGGAATCCTCACCAAAACAAGCTATATAATAAAAGAAGACATTTCATGGCAAAAATCAGAAAGAGCAACTCCCTTAAAGAAAAGTGGTGTTTTATATGCCTAAACAAAAAAACTAAGAGGTCTAATTAAGTTCAACAGGGTAAACTATGAGGTTAGGATAGACTCACAGGCTAAGTACAATCACAAGGCCTTCTTCAGCTATGTCCAGAACCTTAGAAAGTAACACAGCAGGGTGACATAACTGATCAGGATGACATAAGTAATCTACTGGCTGATAAATTCAGCTCAGACGTCCCACACTTCCTTCCCAGCTCCACCAGATAAAATCCCTTTCAACATACTACTTCAAACATTAGCAAGGACCAGGTGCTGGTAGTACTCACTAAAGCCAAGAACACTGCCTCCATGGGTCCTGAATACATCCATGGTTGCCTCTTCAACAGTCCAAAACATGACCTATCAGGGGCACTTGAGGCACTCATAAACTACAGCCTTGAAACAGGAACAAAATTGTTATTCCTCTCCACATGGATGGTCTGTCAACTGACACAAGAAACTGCAGACCCATCAGTTAAACAAGTCTAATGTGCAAACCACGGAATGGCGTATCATGGAAATGATAAAAAAAAACATTGGCAACCTAAAGACACTGAACCTATCATGAGCTGGCTTTGTTAAAAAAGGTCATGTCTACTTAACCTGGTAGACATCTTTGAGAGCATCTCCAAGGTAATGAATGAGGGTAAAACAGTGTATACTATGTATCTTGGCCTTACCAAGTCATTCAATACAATACCTCACTCAGGCATTGTTGATATGCTTTTTTAGTTAGTCAGACATTGTTGATAAGCTTTTTTAGCTAGTAAGGCATTGTTGATAAGCTTTTTTAGCTAGGCATAAATCCTTACGTAAGTCACTGGATTGCCAGCTGGCTCATAGACAGGTCTCAAGAAGTCATGATTGATGAGACTAACTCCACCAACAGACCGGTCACCAAAGGAAACCCATAGGGCTACTTGCTGGGCCCACTCTTGTTTGGCATGTACTACTCAGAAGTCAAGGCTAATATTCTAGGCTTCTGATTCACCAGCTTCACAAGCGACTGTAAATTGGGAGCTATTATAGATTCCCCCCAAGACACCAACATCTTGCAACAGGGTTTAACACACACAAATGACTTGAGCCAAATCCATGGCCTAAAACTCAGTGCCAAAAGATGCATTATAATGAACTTTGGAAAACTGTCAACCCAGGTTAATTACTCCATCAATAAAATACCCCTAAGGGTTAACCCAGTAGTACGGGATCAGGGAGCACATGTAGATAGCAATCTGGTCTATTGCCAATATGCAGCTAAGGTAGTAAGAAAATCATTCTGTGTTGCCCAACTTACAGGTAAGGGTATGGCATCCAGGTCCAAAGAAGTTATATTTCCACTCTACTCAGCCCTTGACTGACCTATCATTAAATACTATGTCTTCTGTGACATGTATCTGACCAGGTGCTTACAACAGTTTCATCTACTACTCTGACATAGTTCTCAAACATTTGAAATAGGCACCCCAAGTTAACAAAATATTGTAAATTGCTAAATGTTTATATTACATCAATGTTCTTACTGCATTTTAATTTTATTTTATCCTATGTTTTATGCTATTCACCCTGTTTTCTTACTGCCTTATTTGTAAAAACTGCATTGTCTTGTATCCTGTACAAGCATTAGTTTACATGCCACACTGGTGCTTTATGTGTAATAACTGCATCTCTTGTTACGTGTAACCTTTTCATTCTTCTATTTATATTGTATAACTATGTTCACTGGAGCTTTTCTCCCTGGGTTTCCAGTGAAAAAGTATTTTTTGTCCAGTGGACACTACCCAGTAAACAAATGTAATAAATAACAGTTGGAACACCCACAAAGGTTTTTCACTAGGAGAACTCAGGGCATGAATACCCTGTCCTACACTGATCACCTAAAGGCACTATCTCTGTATTCAGTCTTCTACAGTCTGCCGAGAGGGAATCTTTGCCTGACTTATACAGCTTCCTCAAACCCAGCTCTGATGAAGCTATTGAACATGCTCAAAACAAACAGCACCAGAAACAGTAGATCCAGGGATCTGAGCTTCACTTATGTTGAGGAGTCAAATAAGTGTACCAAAGGATCCCCAAACTATGAAATAAGCTCCCCATCCATGTAAAACAGAGTTCATCCCTGACCCTATTCAAACTAAACCTTGGCAAATGGATGGGAGATCATAAATCTGCAGTCGGATTGGCCCCCATGTCTTTTATGTGCAAAGGCTGTCAATAAGAAAATATCCTAACACCCCCCTACAATTCCTTAGTTAACATCCTGCTAACATGCTCACCCATATAGATGCTCATGACAGTCAGGAGTGGGTCTATATCACTTCAGCGAAAACCCCATTACACGAACACCCATACATCGACCCCTAAACCTCGAACCGTGAAAATCCTGAACACATTAAACCACGAAAAATAATATATCGAACTGCCATAGTTGGCCAACCCCACCACCCGCTACTTAGTACCTACCAAAACATAATAAATAAACCACATACATACACTAACAAAACCTTACAGACATACACCCAAACAAAACAAATCATCCACATACATACATTTAACAAAACCCTACTTCCAGCACTACACTAAACCCCACATACATAACTATCTATGCACTATCCTTAACCCCTCCATAACACTAAGGTTCATAACTACCGCACACTTCCCCTACATACACCCAAACAAAATAAATAACACACATACATACACTTAAAAAAAACCCCTACATCTAACACTACACTAAATCTTACACACATTACCTATCTATGCACTTACCTTAACCCAAATCCTAACCCTAAAGTCCTATCTATCACACACTTACCTTACAGAGCTATACCGCAGACGGGCCAACCAAAACAAATTGACATTTCGGAATTCACGGTTTTGGACGTTCGAGGTTTACTTACTTCGCGCAATACGTTTCAATGTATTCGTATTCACTTTAAGGGGTTTTCGCTGAAGTGATATAGACCAGTCAGTAGCTAGATAGTTTGGGGTGTGAGGCTAGGCTTGAATGAGTCCTAGTGATCATTAGCCTAATAACAACTTATACTCCATCACTATTATTCTGATGTGCACTTCCATATTTAGGAAGTGTCTGTCTGTTTGTACTGTTAATGCACATTGTGTAAGCATGAGACAACATAACTGATGGTGACACAATAAATGGTTATTAGTTGCATTCAGTCATCCTGGTATGAACTGTTATGAATGTTTGCTTGACATTCCACTGTTTTACAGTTGTGGTTGTCATTGATCCCCCATACTGTGAAAAAGGTAATATGTTACTCACAGTAATGCAATGTACATGAATGATAGTATATAGCTGTTGGCAGACAAGTATGCAAATACATGGGACAAGCACAATGCTATTACATCTTCCTGCACAGAATCATGTATTTATCCCCAGAACCTGTGATGCACAGTAGTTGATTTTCAAAACAGTGAATTTGTAATACTTAAGACTCCTCCTGTGACACTTGCAATTCATACTGTGTTCTCTAAATTGTGTGACTAGTTAAGTAGGTGGTTCAAATCTGACAGTGTGTATGTATGCATGTGTGCGTGTGTGCGTGTGTGCGTGTGTGCGTGTGTGTGTGTGTGTGTGTGTGTGTGTGTGTGTGTGTGTGTGTGTGTGTGTGTGTGTGTGTGTGTGCGTGGTGCTAGTGTTTAAATAGAGCTTCAAAAATAGATCAGGATATAACTTTAACATTGGACACAGCTCTGTCTGTACTTTATCCAACTTTTAACACAAACATATCTGCAACACACTGACTAGGTAATCCTTTCATAAATGCACTCTTTCACTATGAAATTCAAACTTTTCCTGTAGCACTTGTGGTTAATACTGAGTTTTCTGGATTGTGTAATGAAATAAATAGGCGGTTCAAATCTTATAGTGGTGAACTTATATGTGTGGCTTCCTAAACGTATGTCCTGTATCTGCTTCCATGCAAGGGAATAATTTAACCTCAGAGACGACTCCCCCATCTGCTTATTCTACTTTTACCACAAACATCTTCTTTGCAACACACTGATGAGGTCATCCTTTTATAAGTGCACTCTCTCACTATAAAAGTCAGACTTTTCTCCTTGTGCTCTTGCAGTTAATACAGTATTCTGTAGATTCTGCAACTAGATAGGTGGGGGTTCAAAGACAACATTGTTTAAATATGTGGCTTTATGTACTGTCATGTAAAACTGGCTCTGGGACAATATCCCCTGTGTGTAAACTTCCATGTAGGAGATAAGGTTTTACTCGCATTTGGTTACACTATAAATTTCTATTATCCCAAGGTAATATCCAGTTTTGGAAACACAATGATTACAGCATGCTTAACAAATGAATTAAATCACAAATGTAGTCTGACTTATCCTGTGATGCTAGCTGTTGATACTGTGCTCTCTAGACTGGGTAACTAAATAGGTAGGGGTTTTAAATCCAGAAATGATTGACTACTGTGAGCGTGTGTTGTCTGTTATACTATGTAGAGAAGGCTTCTAATATATGTAGGATGTGTAGCTGTGTATTGTTACTGTTTTCCAACCACTTTCTTTCCTTTTAAAAATAACATCACTGTATTAAACAATGGTGATGTCATCAATTCAGATCTACACTGTCACAACTGTAAATCAACATTTTGTGTGGTACATGCAATTCAGGCAATGTTTTGTACCTAAAGATCTTAGGTAGTCAGTTCAAATCCAGCCATTACAACTTAGACTCACTTGCATCAGTATGAGTGTGAATGTGCATATCAGTAACAATGTTGTCACCCAGCTATCTGCTGTGTGCACACATAGCTGGGGAGTCCTATTATAAGAACCTTTGCTCATTTTTCACAGAAAAAATACTGTATTTGATAATGATGATGCTACTGGATGAAATGTGGCTTTCCTAAAAGAAAGTAAATGAGACAATGTTCTGAATGCTGTTGCCTTAGTAAGGCATGTGTTCAAATCCATGATTATATACACATTGTGCATGATTGCCATTCTCCCATCACAGTGATGGCTGCATTATGCATATTGCAAGTTTGGTTATACCTAGCATCAGACAATGTTGTGTGACAAATAAATATATAGCAACAGTTGTTGAAAGAAATTACAGGAACACATATCCCTTGCAGCAATAACATGATGTCATGGCTTCAGATATTCAAATAGCTCACAACTTTAGCAGCAATTGTACCATGGCATGTTCATTCTTCACAATATTAGGTAGCATCTGTTGTCACATTGTCACGTATTCAAAACCATCATTGACTGTAAACATTGTGAGTCGTTATGCATGAATGACATCCACAACTCTTATAATGTGTACAATTAAAGTGGAAGAATGCCTTCCACATTCCTTTTATCTCATACAGATTGTTTGCAACACAATCATATGATGCAATGGCTTCACATAGGTGGAGTCTCACAGCTGTGTTAAAAGTTCCAATGTGATGTATGTGATTCATACACATGTCATTAGCCAGTAGACTTATATAGGTCTGGGGTTGGTATAATGGTTACTGTGTTTACCTCAGAAACAAAAGGTACAGGATTTGATTCTCGCCTTTGGAAAGCATGGTTAGGCCTGAAAAGGCCCCCTGCGGTCATTAGCCTAGGAATTATCTATGGACCTATGCAAAAACTAGGATAGTGGCCTGTTTTCAGGAGGAACCCAAGGAGGTATTTATATTACTATACTAATAAGTTTCAGTTATAGCTATTAAAATGTCATATATGATTCTTGGACAGGCTTTAAAAGGCCCTTGTGGCTGTTAGCCTAGTAAACACCTTTGAACTTATGATGTTCAATTCCAGCAAAGGGCACCATTATATGAATGTACTGACATTACACCAACAACACTACATGAAGTTATTATTTTCAATTTTTACTTTGAACAAAGAAATATAAACTCCTGTTATAATTTCCTGGCAGTGAAACAGTTGTTCTGTGAATGTCTTACTCTGAGTGATCCTGTGACACATGCATCCAGTAATGACTTGTATAGCATATCTACACAGACAGAGTGTGGTTCAGTTCTGGGACAGTGTATGTGTGTGCAAAACAATAGTAAACACTGTTTTGGTGAAGAAACATTTATATTTCACTGCTCACAGTTGAGTGAACATTAACATAGTACATCCTTGGCATCATTCTGACAAAATAATATTGCACAAATTATAATCAAATGTCCTTCATACATTAATTTCAGTTATTTGGACAAGCTCCATTCTTATGACCTGTGGCAGATACAGTCAATACACAAGCTCTGCAGAGTGTGTAGTATGATAGGCAGGGGTTTGAATCTGGTAACATCTGTCTGTTGATAAATGTGTGAGTGGCTTATGCAAAATCTTTATGGCACAGTCAGAGGACCCCATTTTTAAGGCATCACCCTCCAAGGTAGGGATCCATACTCATTGCAGTGGGAAAGTACCATAAGCCCTTCAAGTGTGTTCATCATGGTACACAAACAGTCTGTCTATTTATGTGGCATCAAAGGCTGAAATGCATCTTTCTGATACCTACCCTAGCATGTGTTTGAGTCTGGCAAGATGCAAATATTGAGTATGTTATTGATTGCTCATAAGCATTATTTAATTTCCAAATAATAATGCTAAATATTGTATGTCTTAATCCAAATGGTTATGTATTACTGTAATTGTTTTCTTCACACTGTAGACCTTTATATGACATTATGCTAACTTAACATTTCTTCCCATATGGCATGATGCAAGATCATCATAAAGTGTGATTGGGCCTGTATTAAGATGAGTCCCTATTAGTTGATCGAGTTTTCAGAAAATTGAAATTCATATGGTCAAGACCATATGATAGAGTTTTTGAAAGCCTGAAGATTTTCAATGGAGATCGCAATACAATGTGGATTGGAAAATATACCATTTTCCTCACTGTTGTGCAATCTCAGAGTTTATATATATAATTTGCAGGGGGTGGGGTACATGGGGGCTTGCCTCCCTGCAAAAATGTGAAAAGGGTAGATTTTTGTGTTTTTTTTTTTTTTTTTGTTTGTTTTTTTTTTGACGTTCAAGGTTTCCAATAACTAAATCATATGGTCTTGACTGTATGAATTTCGAGTTTCTGAAAATTCGATCATCTAACATAGTCCCATTAGGACACTTTCTTGTTTGGTTGTGAGCATGTCTAGTATAATCATATAGTAGATGTACTCCATTTACAGAGACCTTGAATTTCTGAAATGTCATCAGATCTGTGTTATTATGTGTCACTTGTGTATTTTGATTGTTACTATATTGCTGTTTAGGATGTGCTGAATATACAATACATACATATCTAATACATGTTTCAAGGTAATATACCTCTATTCTATGGTTGTCAAATGATAACAAATGGCAAAGCATGTCCCTCTCTGATGTGCATGACACAACAGCTGTAGGGTCAGCTCTTCTTGTTTGTACATGATGAAGTGCAGAATACAGCAGTACTGTCAGATATCACGCATACATTCCCTGCACATACATGTCATATTCAGTAACTGCAGTCTCTGCAACTAGCCCCTTATGTATCCATTGCCTTTGCTAACGTTTATCTCATATCAGTATGTTATCGACAACATTATCACATCTATTCCCCTTTGTTACATTGTTGCTTTTGTGTCCCTCTCATATCCTTTGTTACCATATCTATTTTTAGTTATGTGCATGTGTCAAGAATTGTGCGCAGGATTAATCATTATTATATCAATATGGAAGTATCTGTGTTGAAAGTATTTCTTTGTGAAATAAGCACATTTGACTGCATTATTTGAATAAATTTTCTCCATATGCTCTCTCTTCTTACTTGTTTCTACACTAATATCATTGTCTTCTGTGTACATTCTCCACATTTAATGTCCCCTGCATATGAATTATTTTAATCAATAAACTGTCTGGACATGCTCACAATGTAGGTTTGCCTACAAGCGCGCCATTTTGTTTACATTGTGTGCTCATGCTTCCTGTACATTTTCATGGCCACCATCCCTTCCGCTGGCCACAAAAAGATGCATCTAATGCATGATAAGCAGCATGCATACTCAGTGAGCACTGCTGCTCATTTTGCTAACTTGCTTATATCATGTAGGCCTTGCCCAAAGCCTACATGATTGTTAATGAATCCCAGGATATATATGTTTTCAAGTATTTTTTTCATTACATTTATTTTTTTACACTTTAGTCTAGTGGCTAATGTTATTTTTCAAATTAATAGCATTCCGTATCAGATTTAAAACTTATTATTCTATGTATTTATTATATATGGGATTGAATAATGATTGACTTTTCACCACTCTTTCTCCATTTCTTGACAATTTTTTTTTTCTTTATCTTTTATTTGTGCAGTGTTGCAAGTACCATAATTAAAAATAATTGATTGGCCTTGTTTATAAATACATATTTAACAATTTCACACACACACACACACACACACACACACACACACACACACACACACACACACACACAAGTATACACAGACACACACACAGAAGGAAACAAATACACACAGATAAAATTAACCAGGCAACCAGCTTTCACCCATTATTACCCATACACAAACAACCAAACAACTCTACTATTTAGCCGCGATAAAAAAGTTGGCTTCTCATCTTAGCTGGACAAAGAAATATCAGAATCATTGAAAAGAAAATTTCATATATAAATTACATCTGAAAAGGCAGCAAGGAAAATCTATATGATCCAGTGCAGTTTATTTAGTCTGAAAAGAATGGGGTTTATTCAGTAAGAGAAGAAAGTGGTGTCTTGATTAAAAACCTCTAGAGCACTTTCTTTCATTGTCAGTAGGAAAGCAGAAAGGCAAACACTGGCAAATAAAGAACTAGCTTTCTTTAAAGCCTTATAAGGTCCCACAGTATCACCTACTGGTAACTGCACTGAAGATAGGAACTGCTTTTATTTTTACGTAGGTGTTCTTGCTTTTCATTGTGAACTTATTTCTTTTTCTGTTACAGAGCATAATCACATTCTCCTTAAAAACTGTGCACACTTGTTTTTTAGAAAGTCATTATATATTATAACCACATTTACAGAGAATTTTGAATACAAATATGAAGCGTTTTTTTAAATAACAGCTATTAAGCACATCTATAAGCTACCCAGTTCGTGACATTTGCATAAATCTTTTTGTATCCATTACGGCATTTAAAAAGATCTTCCATTTTACATATGCATGAAAATATTAAGTAGAAGTATTTGTAGACAGACGCCCGGTATTTTGTCATGGCTTTTTAATACAGATTTGCTGCAAGATGAGCTTCAGTGGCAGTCTTTGCTTAAACTGTAAAACAAACTGCATAAATTTGCCATCAAATAGAAATAGCCCACCAGTCATAATGATTATTAAATGTCCTCTTAACTGTTTAAAAGCACAAATAATTAGCTGACAAATTACCTTTACCTGTTTCCAACCAGGATAATAAAGAATGAGAGCAAGTGAGTGCAGAAACAACTGAAAGTCGTCTATTGAATTTTGACTTCAGTGAAGGCTATGCATGCATATTTCTGGCTGAAGGAAATACTTTATTTTATTGAAAAAAGAATATTTCTTTTTTCAGATTTTTTTGACACCATCATAAATCAAACCTATTCATGGAATGTACAACCTCCCTAAACATGAGGAGCTTGGCACTGACCTCCTACAAAAATATTAGCCTTTGCAAATTACTTGCCTTTTTTATGAAACTGGAGTACAAAGTAGGTTTTGATAATTTTGATATCAGCTTGCCATCTGAAAAACAAAATATCAACACATTATAAGCAGCCTTCCTCTTTAACGTTTAATCGATCCATCCACAACCCTTTTTTCACATTTTTTCAGATGGGTCAAGGTATCACTTCACCAGTGACAATCATCTAGAGCCAAGGTTTACACTGCCAGGTGGCTAGCCCTGCCGTGATACTTCTTCCACACCACACACTTGCATGCACTTTCACACCTATGGCCAGCTTAGAATGTCCAATCCACCTACTGCATGTCTTTGGAATGTGGAAGGAAAATGGAGCACCAAGAGAAAACCCACACAAACACAGGGAGGTCATGCAGACTCTGTTGGGTTGCTACCTTTTCAAGTGCCCAAAGTGAGACATTTTTGGTGCAAACGTCAGATTTTTGCAGGACAAAACATACCCATGGCAGTACCAAGGACAGAACTTCACTTTTTTGCCTAAATAAAAGCTTATTCTTGTAGCATTTTAGTTCCTTATTCTGTTTCTTATAATATTTAGGTGTTTCAGATACAGAATAACTGTTTTATGCAACTGTTAATTTTTATGGATATTTCCATATGAGTTATTTATGTGTTACTACATTCTGTATCACCCATTCTGTACATTATGTTCTCCCATGTAAATGTACATAGTTACTTCACACTATAAAATATTCTGTGTAATGTACTTTCTTTCATGTTTTATAGTTAACTGTTTGCCTGGGGCATGGCTGAAAAAGGTCTATATATTAAGCACAGTTGCTGCAGTAGCATTGTCGCCTCACAGTAAGACGTTGTCCTGTTCGATTCTCAGCTACAGCGTCTTCTGTGAGGAGACATGCATGAATGGGCATACCTTCATTGAAGGTTGTGCATCAGAGCTGGCAACTCAGCATGTAAAAATCAACTGCCAATCATTAGCGGACCGGAGTTCCGCTGTGGCGACCCCTAACCAGGAAAAGCCGAAAGACACAACATTAAGCACAGTTCACTGTCCTGATTAATTAATAAAAAATAGAGAAGCAGGAAGAAGAGCACATAAAGTTAAAGAGCTTTTTGAATAATTAGCTTTCCTGAGTAACCCAGAGCAATCTCTTCCCTAATAGTGGCATTTCTTTGTCGCTGTTTGAGAATATGGCAGGTTATAAAATTAACACAGATAAAACGGAAGCATAAACAATATCCTATCAGTGTAAGTAAATAATCAGATTACTTCTGAATAGGAGGCCAGTCATTTACCGTATTTAGAGATCTAAAGAGTTACAGCTGCAGAAAAGGTATGGGGATAAACTAAACCAGATTAATGCAGAAAAATTGCAATAAACTAGAACATTTGCAGACAGGAGGATGCACTTATTAGATTTATCTATTGAAGAGTGCATTTTAGTCATTCAGGTGATATTTTTCCCATATGTGGTTTTATATATTTAGTACTACTAGATTTAAACCTAGCAACTGTATTTTTGTTATTGGATGTAATTAGTGTGAAAATTTCTCTGGTGGCCTTGAGACTGAAAGGTTTTTCACTGAGGTCCTATGTGTATTGGGGGTTTATGTCTGCAAGATTTCACCAGGTATACCTGAGTTATAAAATTATTGATTGGACTTTTAGTGTAAGATAGTTCAGTGGGAATGCCAAAAAAGAAAGCTAGATTAACCCCTGTATTGGTTAGTAGAATATATGTGTGTGTGAATGAGAGGGATGATAAAGGAATGGTGAGGATGCATGGAGTAGAGGTGGTGAAGGTGGATGAGTTTAAATACTTGGGATCAGTAGTTCAGAGTAATGGTGAGTGTAGAAGAGAGGTGAAGAAGAGGGTACAGGAAGGATGGAGTGGGTGGAGAAGAGTGTCAGGAGTGATTTGTGACAGACGAGTACCAGTAAGAGTGAAAGGGAAGGTCTACAAGAGGGTAGTGAGACCAGCTATGTTATATGGGTTGGAGACAGTGACATTGACAAAATGGCAGGAGTTAGAGCTGGATGTGGCAGAGTTAAAGATGTTAAGATTTGCACTGGGTATGACGAGGGTGAACAGGATTAGGAATAAGTATATTAGATGGTCAGCCCAGGTTGGTAGGTTTGGAGACAAAGCCAGAGAGGCAAGATTACGTTGGTTTGGACATGTGCTGAGGAGGGATGCTGAGTATATTGGGAAAAAGATGCTAAGGATGAAGCTGCCAGGTGACAGGAAAAGAGGAAGGCCTAAAATAAGGTTTATGGATGTGGTAAGAGAGGACATGCAGGTGGTTGGTATGACAGAGCAAGATGCAGAGGACAGGAAGAAATGGAAATAGATGATCTGCTGTGACGACCCCTAACGGGAACAGCCGAAAGAAGATGATGATGATTGGTTAGTGATAAAATAAGTGACAGAAAGTTTATGGTAAGTGACCAGAACACAGGTTGGGGGGAAGTGTACTCTAGTTGTACAGAAGGTAACCAGGAAACTAAGGAAACATCTAGATAGAGATGGGTTCTTTTTTACCTTGCTGTTATTGCTATAGTTTCTAGATAAACAATTCACATAACTGAGTGGTTTGTGGGACCACAAGCATTAGACAGTTCTGCATAAGAGGTTCAGCTGAATAAAGGCAGAGTTCCACTCCTGAGAAGTCAGCAGATAAATATACAATCTCAACTGTGACTTCTGTTAACATCTTCAGATAAGATAGTTGGTGTTTCTGGAGCATTTAGATGGTCAACCACTAACTACCTGGCAGGTTACTTGGTAGATTTTGTTATTGGTAAGGCTTTGAGTTAACGTTTGTTTTCTAGGTTAATGCAGTGAATAGCTGTGATGAAGTGTTTAGATCTCTAGCCTTATCCTTCTAATTCTTTGCTCAAGAATTCTGGGCAAAGCAAAAAAATAATTGGGGGACAAAGGTCCAAAATCAGGGATAATTTTTAAATATTCCTCTAATTTACTTAACAACATTCAAAAAACAACAGGTGCATCTTCTGAACAATAAGATGAAAAGAACTCTAATATCTGTCATTACTGACTAATATATGGATTGTCATTGTTGGATAAACAGATTAAAGAGTTTCATTGATTTTGGTTTACCTATATCCATAGGCCCATACCTATACAGGAAGAATGCAGAGTCCCTGAAATCACAACTTTACAGGTAAAAGCAGCACTCTTTAAAGCCAAAAATACAGCATCCATGAGACTGGACAACATCCCAGGCTGCGTTTTACATGAACTTCAGAACGAACTGGCTCCCTACCTAAGCACCATATTCAATCATAGCCTCACATCAGGCTTTGTGCCTACTGAATGGTGCACAGCAACAGTTATCCCACTCCACAAAGGAGGAGCCACCACTGATACTGGGAACTATCGCCCTATTAGCCTGACGAGACTCGTCTGCAAGGCCATGGAATGTATCATCATAGAATTTATAAACAAAGACATTGGTAACCTCCAAACTCTGGACCCCACCCAATTCAGGTTTGTGAAAAGCAGATCTTGCCTCCTGAACCTGGTTGACTTCTTTGAGGCAGCCACCAAAGCCGTAGATGAGGGTAAGGTTGTTCACACAGCCTATCTTGACCTTGCCAAGGCTTTCAACACCATCCTCCATTCTGGAATTATAGCTAAACTCACTAAACTAGGTATAAATCCCTATGTCACAAGATCGGTTGCCAACTGGCTAACTGACAGAACCCACACTGTAAAAGTTGCAGACTCCAAATCTGACTTCAAACCAGTGACAAGTGGAGTACCACAGGGTTCAGTCCTGGGACCTCTCCTGTTTGGTATCTACTTCTCTGAAGTACAGGCTAACACAGAAGGCCACTGGCTAATGAAGTTTGCAGATGACTGCAAACTAGGAGCTATAGTCAAGTCCCCAAATGATGTGGACATCCTACAGAAGGGCCTCACTGAGACAGTTGCCTGGTGTCAGAGCCATGGCCTCAAGCTCAATGCCAAAAAGTGCATTGTTATCCCCTTTGGTAAAAACTCTATACCCATGAACTACCACATAGGTGGCAGTCTTCTTAACACTGAATGTGTGATAAAAGGCCTTGGGACCAAGGTGGACAGTAGTCTCTCCTTTGATAATCACATTGCCACAGTAGTCAGGAAATCCTTCTACATAGCACACCTCATCACAAAAGGGTTCTCATCCAGGAAAAAAGAGGTAATTGTTCCCCTCTACTCGACACTCATTAGACCCATTATCGAGTACAATGCCCCTTTTGGAATGTACCTCACAAGACATCTGCAGCAGCTGGAAAGGCCACAGAAGTACCTCACAAAGAGAATTACTGGCCTTAAACAGATGCTCTACACTGATCATCTCAAAAAAACTCCAGCTTTACTCTGTAGCATATCACCTACTTCGAGGTGATCTCTGCCTAACATATAAAGCTATGTTAAACCCAGAACTGTTGGACATGCTTCACCTAAAGAAATCCCAATCCCTCCGAGCTACATGCTCTAGGGACCTAAACCTTGTCATCACAATAAACAGGACATGCTGGAGGGATAGATTCCTGTACCAGAGACTTCCCATACTCTGGAACAAGCTACCCATCTATGTCAAGCAAAGTTTCTCATTAACACTCTTCAAGAAAAATCTTGATGAGTGGATGGGAAATAGGAAATACACCCCGAGGTTCACTTATGTGGCTCTGCTCGACAGGGGCACAGGAAATTAACTTTCTTGGGTTGGCGTAAGTCAGGGCACTTTGTTGGCTAGGCTTACTTAGGCCCTTGGGTTGATAGCCTAGCACCTACCTATGAACTTTTAACTGTTACTATCGAGTTTTAGCCTTGATTTAAATAATGTATAGTGTTATTCTGCACTTATGAAGCTGTAACTTGTTAATCTATAAGTGGACATTATCTCTAGGTGATGTACAGTCTTGTGTTCTTATCCTAGTTTTCATGGATGAAAAATTTTATAGTGTTTTTCATTTGTCATGCATTTACAATTGTTAATGTATGTTATATGTGGAGCTTTTCTCCCCGGGCCTTCACAGAAAAAGGACTTTTGTCTAGTCAGACTTTCCCAGTAACCTAATGTAAAATAAAATAAAATAAAGAAAGAAACCTTAATCTGCAGTGATTTACCAGAATATCATTTTTTTTCTCAGGGACAGAGCAAAATGTGATGCAAAAATCACGGGCATTCTATAAAATAAAATTAGGGACTGTAAGAGGTATGTCTCCAGCTTTCAGTGACATATGGAAAAAGGTTTTTAGCAGATTTTTGGAAAATGAAGACAGAGAGTAAACATAAGACGCTCTGCAGACAAAATGAGCTTGTAAAAAGATGTGCATCTTGATTAGCTTGGTAAGACCTGAAGAACTGAATTAAAGACATCAACCAAATGGTAAAAATGTCTTCTTGATCTGGAATTGTGAGGTTTGGGCATGTATAGTCAAAGCGTCTGTAGATGACACTTAGGCCTTAGAAGGGGCACTGGGATGCCTATAACTGGCAGGGTACTCAGTCAGAAGGCTTGTCTTCTGCTTCAGCTTCTCTTTTGCTGGAAAGGACCTAGCTCATGACTAGTTTTAGTTAACCCTCTAGCAGGTAGTTGAACTAGCAGAATACAAGATCACGTCTTTAAAGAGGCACTTGTGTCTCATAGATCTGTTCTATTAATAAATAAACAAAGGAAAGAAAAGAAACTGTCTGCTTTGTGCTCTTCTCTCCAGGCTGGTACCAGAAAAAAAGGCAATGGTTTAGTCAATTAACAAAGCAGAATAAATAAAGAAGAACTAGAGGAGATCTTGTCCATGCTGTGACACTATCATCAGACCAGAACTCGTATGCTCCTGTTAACTTGGCCTTAGTTGAAGTCTATTACAGTTAGAAGCTGCAATTCATGGGTATTCATTATGGCATAGCATAAGCCTTGTGCAGTGCAACAACCTATAAGTAAAAGGAAGTGCTACATTAGTAAAGTATGAATTCACACAGAAGTACAAATAAGCTAAACAAAGCATAGCTTCTTGGTCAACCATGCAATAGCACAAATCAAACCACTGTGATCAGCAGAAAAATAAATAAAATAAAAAATAAGCATTCATAGCATTACTAGCATTAATATGGCACATCTCTGCAGTGAAGTGTGAAAAAACTATAAAAAGTTTGACACAGAGAGAAAGAGAGAGAGAGAGAGAGGAAAGAAATCCATTAGAGTATTAATAGAAATACCACCTCAGGTCTCTCCTGAAAAGAGGCCATTAGCCTCGTGGGACCAACCCGATCAACAAAATATAAATAAATAGCATAAAAAATAAACATAAATGAATTCTTATATCACGTTATGCATGCAGAGGTAAAACAAGTAGCAAGAGACATTAGTAATAAAATCTAAGAAGGCAAACCCTGACAAAGCTAACCAAATTGGGAAACCCAGTAAGCTGCACAAGCAGATATAGAATCAGTATAAAATGGCTGTAGCAACACAAGTACACAGTGTGATACTCAACTAGAAACAAGAGAAATGATGCAGTGTAGGCAGAGTCACCCACACATATGCACAACTAACATGCAATGTAGTTATGCATGGAATATTGCATAGAATGTCATTAAGCAGGCAGTATGTGAAGTCAGTGCCATGTAGAACACACTACAGATACGCCCATACACAACAACGCAATGCAAACAGACCAAATGCGCACTGGTATAATTCACAAAGCTGACAGAGTGCAGCCGCATTGCTGCAAACATAGCAGTGAATGAACATGGTAAGCTTAATAGCTGCACAACATGTTCAGTATAGAAAAGTGGCAAGAATGCTAAACATTTAGTGGCTCAAGACTTCTAGGCATGTGCCACACTGTTGGCTGCTACCTTTTAACATTGTCGTATCTTTCTGTTAGAAATAATTTCTGCCAATTATGTTTTTTATTCTTAAAGCAATGGTTGAAAAAATATACATTTAGAAAGAAAATGTAATTTAAGCCACATGCAGCCAAAATTTTTTGAAGAGGTAAAAGCATTTCCTGACCTATTATTGACTCACCCCATTGGCCTTTGAGACATTAGATAACTATAGCTCCGCTTGAATATGAACAAGGACTTTCCGGCACTGAAATGGACAAACAGAAGTTACCTGCAAACAGCAGGAGTCAATGACAGATGCAGTGATGAAAATAACATTTTCCATTATTATAGTAACGAAATTCAAGCAAGGAACCATTCTCTGAAATAAAGACTACGCTGGTGGGCTCTACAACAAAGACTAGGGTTCTGGAGGTAAGAGTGCTAGATGTAGATAGCAAGCTAACAGAAAGTTAATTTCAATTTTTTCTTAAGACAAACTATTCCTGTTAGAAGGACTTAATGATCTTGAAAGCAGGTTTCAGAGAAAAAACCTCAGAATATTTTGGCTTGAAGAAAGTCTGCAAAGCCATGATTTTTTTCAAAGGCTTTGATCTATACAGGCTATAGACAATAATAGGTCAGTCATGACCCAGGAAACTAGGAACTTAATTAATCCACAATTTTGTAGCATCCATTCCCTCCAGTTACCATGCCTCTGAAGATCATTTGTCCTTCATTTTCTATCCTACAAAGAAACTGTTCTACAGACAACCAAGATTAAAGATAATGTACATTGTAATGGACTCTGTAGCTTTACATCAAAGAAGGAAGGAAGTGCTTCTTTTAAAAAAACTGCCAAAATGAAAGTGAAATGTCACTCCAATCTCTGGTATAATTAAGACAGCAACATAACAGAAAGTCATTTACTATCCGCAACTTAGAAGATTGGCTTTTCCCTTCATGCAAAAACATTTTTGCATGACAGGAAATCATCCAGCAGTCTAGCTTTAACCCAGAGGGAAAAGCATCATCCAGATGACTGAACACCCCAGAAATGAATAAAACCATGCATTCATTTATTTATTGTGTCTTATATGTTTCATGCATCGAATGCCTAGCAAGCGTAAGTATATCAATAGATCACTAGGAACACCTGCACCCATGGATGCATCTTTTGCATATTAATGAAGTGCATTTAATTTAGATTGCCATTGTAATGGGTACAAGCTTAATGTTGTGTTCTCCATTAAGTAAAATATGAAGTCTGTAACAGGATAATATGCAGCTGTTAAAGCGCATTTGGTCATAATACAGTAACATGTTTTAATTTACATTGTACTTATAACAGGTATTAATGGTGGGTGCTTTGCTCTTTATATCATTACTTTATTGTCCAAAGAGTTATAATTCTAGCTGTGGTATTAGTATAAAATTAAGGAACAAATAATGGATGGTTGTATATCTGGGATGGTTGCAGTCTGTTTCTTGAGGTAGTTGTCCCTTAGTTAATTTAATTTTCAAAAATGGCTATTAGATGGATAGAGTTATGATTTTTTATGTACTCCAGCATTTGCATTATTATAGTAGGCACTCTTTTCATGAAAATTATTTAATTTCTTCACAGATATATGTTGGGCCAACGACGTGATGGCCGTGTGGCAAACTGAAGAACATAGCAAACTCTAGACAGTATAAATGCATTACCTTAATATAAGCTATTTTTAAAAATATCTATTTCTCCTCAAGTTACAATTAATTGGAGCTTCATTACACAAAAATGGTCATAGCTTCAACCAAACCAGGAAGTTACAAAATGTGTTTTATTGGGGTTGATCTTACACCCACTTATTCAAATATGCCAACTCCATAGATACACAACCATGATGAGACTGTAATGTCTTCTGCAACATAAACAGAATGTATTAGGGGGTCATGTACACATCCCAAAGGATACAGGTTCTTAGAAATAGATTCCCCATCCTCATAAAACAAAGCTTATCCCTGTCCCTGTTCAAGTGCAACTTCAATCAATAGACAGGAATAAGGAAACTTACTTCAGGACTGCCCCCCTGTGCTACTAATGGACAGAGGCAGCACCTAAATGCCCTCTCCTGCAGCAGGGTCATCTTTCAATGCTCAGCTGTATGACCCCAGAAACATTCATTCACAAATAGGAAGTATAGGAATAAAAATCATGGTAAGGGCATTTTGAATGCCTAATGAGATAACACTGCTAGACTTAAAATGGTCCTTCAAGGCAGTTAGCCCAGTATTCACCTATGAACTCATTGCTCAAATGCAAAATGCAATAACAATAATTTCTTATATGCAATACTAATCATCTAGTTGAACATTAACCACATAAAATCAAGGAGTTCAAATCTTATCCAGTGAACAAACATGAAGTAGTAAGGTAACAATTTAAGACACTAGCCATCAGTTCTTAATATTGTTCATATGCAACGTATTGGTATGATAGATCCAGATTAAAAGGTAATGAATGTTGCAATGGAGGCTTGTATTTTCTTAGCACAGTGTTTTTTGTGTAACATTCTGACTTCAGATACTACACATGGATTATACATTCATTATGAAATTCAAGGCCTATGAGCTGACTGGTGGTTAGTTAACGTTATCAGTTGCCCCTTAATCCATTTATTTTACCGTGCCTTCTGCTAAAGGTGACTGTTCTTGCTATGAGCTTAACAGCTGATTCCTACTTCAGATAAACAACTAATCTGTCCTGATTGGGGGGGGGGGGGCACTAGCCTGTCCTGATGAGGGAGACACTGTCCTGATGACTAAGGTTTTTGAAGCCACTAATCATTTTAGTTATGAACCTCTGAGGTCTTTCCAGTTGAGTGATATGTTTTTATACAGATATGTAACAAAATGAGCATTATATTCAATACTGGATTTATTGGGGTGCAGGTAAAGGGGAATTAAAATGTCTTTGGATCTGGTATAGATGCCTGTGGAAATTAGTTAAGCTAGACAGAAGGTTTTCTGAACTATTGTGATGACATGATGGCCAAACATTAAATAATTATCAGCAAATGTGCCTAAATCCTTTATGATAGTCTGATTGGAAGGAGGGTCACATGTATAGTATTTGATATAATGTTTTGTTTACAAAAATTAATTATGCTACATTTATAATGTTTTGTTTGCAAAAATGAATTACGCTACATTTTTTCACATTACTTTGAGGCCACTGTCCTATACTACTGCTATTATATGTCAAACATTTTAAATGAATTGTAAATTGACTGAAAGTTGACACTCATAGTGATCCCGCTGTACTTCTACAGCAAATTGGAATCTACATTTCCTAAAATGGACGAATCAGTAGCTATTCATTGGATAGGCTATGAAACAACTTCCTTATGTCACTATTGGTTAGACATCCTTCCAACCAACCTACCATATTAGGGTAGCTTAAACCAATAGTGACATAAGGAAGTTGTTTCATAGCCTATCCAATGATGAGCTACTGACTGGTCCATTTTAGGAACTGTAGATTCCAATTTGCTGTAGAAGTACAGCAGGATCGCTATGAGTGTCAACTTTCAGTCACTTTAGAATTTCTTTCAAAGGTTTGGCGTCTAATAGCAGTAGTATCGATACAAATTTGGTTTTTCAATCACCTGACAATTCTTTTTAATCACGTAGGAAGTATTAGTGTGCAATGGCAATGGCCCATAAACAATCTAGTAGTGTAAGTTGGGAGATGATATCATCATCCTAATAATTTTATGAGGCTTCTAAGGTTTAGATTCTGCTGAAGTGGTCTGTTATATGTACAATAGCAGATATAATAAGTTATAATAAGCAGTTTGTTTGTAATGACTATACATGTTAAATATTGCTAATGTACAACTTCGCTTTACAATTGTCATCTTTTGATGACAATTGGTGGCATTTTGGTTGTAGACCTATGGGAATTGACTAGTGGCACTAGTCAACCAATCAAAAACTTTTTGATTCCTGATATGTCGATATGCTTTCTACGAACATTTTAACAGGTTAGAATTTCAAAAGGTTTAGGTGATTGGTTCTGTGGTTTGCTTTCTTAGACTATCGATTATGCACAGTTAATTTTTTTTAATTTTTTAATTGTTGCTTAATAGTGATTAGGTGTTTCTTAATTATCTTAACTGTATAATATTGCTTTTGTGGTGCATTTTAAATGGTCTGAAGAAGCAACAGGGAATCGTGAAAGCACTTACCGTTTTCTTTTATTTTACTTTCGATTTTCAAATAAAGTTATCTGTTCCTCACAGAGTAGTGGTGGATGTTTTTTGTCTTTACAATATTTTCTTTACACCACTGGGTTGCTGTTGGAGTGTTCTTTATTGTGTGTATTTGGACATTGTAATATTGTTGAGTTTAATATGGTCCCTGGTAGCATGTATTTGTTGGCTGAATGGTGCAGTGGTTAAGATATATTCCTTTCAAACACAAGGTGCAAGGTTTGATTCTCACCTCTGGAAGTATTTCTTCTGATTGAAGGAGCATGTATTTGTTAGCAGTCATATAAATATCATTGTGCTTTAAATTTATTAATTTTCCACTTACAGCTGCTGAACTTAGAACAGTTTAAATGTATGTCTGAAATCATTTGCAGATGGCCCTAATGTGGAGTCAGCATGTGTTTCAGTAAGACAATGGCACTGAATAACAGCAAAATGAAGTCAAACATTTAAATTACAGAATTGTATTCATAAACATCAATGTCGCATGACACTTCTTTAGCTGTTAATTTTGTATGCAAACCTTGTTCTACTTTAAGATGTATTCATAATTTTGGTTATTTGTAATTGCTTGTTTATGCCTTTATAAGTTCACAGATTTATAGTTAGGTATTAAACTTTGACCTGTGTGACCACTGAGAAGCTTAGCCATGTAATAATAGTCTATTATCCCTCTTTAGCATACTAACTGTTCTCACATGCTCCAGGTGTGAATTTACAGTTTCCCACCCATTTATTCATTACGTCTGATTTTGAAGTTTGCTAATGAATCATTCTGCCTGATGTAGTAAGGGAGTGCTGTCCAATGTCAGAGAATGTATTGGGTTAAGTATCAATTGCTCAGGCAGGTATTAACATGGAGGTAAAGGTTTACAGTGGGAGCTAGTTATACCACTGGTTCTATGAAACCAGAGGAGATTAAACAAGTAAAGGATTTCAACAACTTGGAAAGTTAAGCAGAGTTCTTCCCACAAAAGCCTATCCAAGTTAAAGTATGAAGAGAGAGAGAGCTTTCAGTCATGCAGAATAATTCAAGCTGTTAAGCCCTATGATGTTCTTATTAAGTCATATTTGAGGTCTTTCAAGTTGGTCTAGATGTTTACATATACATTAATATTCAGTAATAAGATCAAACAACAAATAACATAATAAAAGGGATCTATGACTTCTTTGCAACTAGAGGAGCTACACAAAGAGATACATTTTGCCAAGTAAAATGATTTTTTAACCATAACTGAAATGTGATCTTAAAAAAGCTCATTATCAACTCAAGTATCTAGGTTTCTGATGACTGTGATAATTTTTGAGGGGAATAATATCAATATGGTGCGCGGAGGGGATGCTACAGTTCCTGAGAGTAAAATTATCATAATTCTTAGCATTAAGTATGAGCACACAATTACTACACCAGGCCCTGGTATGATCATTCTAAATCTGAGTATTGGATGGGAGTTTGACAGACATGGCCAGTTTGTGATCTTCAACAAATCTGGTTTAGGCACAGACTTTTGACTTTGGTTTTCACTCCAAAGAAATAGATGCCAAAGAGTGTGGACTCATGATGGAGCCTTGTAAAGCACCATTTGTGACATACTTTGACTCGAGGAAGTACCCTGGCTTAATGTGAGTTCTATCAGTAAGTCAGTAAGGCAGCCTATCTACTGCAAGAGGAGTGGTTCTGGCCCATAAATTGTAGTTTATTGGCTGTTTGGGCAGATTTTCCATCTCTCAACTTTCTGGTTTAAAAGCCTGCATTTGTGCTTGTTTCCTGTCTTTCCTGTAACTAGTCTAGTCCATATACAGATTTGCTGTATCCAGGACTGTTTGTAAGCTTCTGAGCAGTGCCAAAGTCTGCTCTTCAATTTTCCCTTAGATCTGCTAATTCTCTCCTGTCCTGCACTTTTACTAGCTTATTAGTTTAGCACTCTACCAGACTTCTTGTAGCAATTATTGTAGCATGCAAAACTGTTACTAGTACTAAACATTCTACAAGGAAACAGCTCCAGTGCTTATTATTATTAATGCCCCCCCCCCATCCAGTCATGTCTAAAGGTCAGTTCCCTGTGCTTTCTTCTATTAACCTGGTGAACTTGGGCATCCTGAGACAATGTAGCAACTGCTTCATGTACACTGACAACCCTCTCCTCTTACCTCTCAACACTCAGACTTCCAAGAGATGCACTTATATATCCAAATTGGAAGCCACACACTCTCCAGCCAAGAACGGAATAGCTGGTCAAGAGAAGTTCAACACTTGCAACACGCCACATGGAACACATACTCCTCCAGAACACACACCAGCACTGTCTTCACATAAAAGCACAAACCACACACCCATGTTCTCTGAGGCTCTCAATAAAAATCTACCCAAACAGCAGAGACCGCCAAAGCAGTAATGCACTCGACCACAAAACAACCCTAATCACGAGACACATAACTCTTCTAAACAGTGTGCCACTTAATCAAAGCCCCTTAAGGAAAAACAGCATGCCCAACACACTAGTCATAGGTGACTCGATAGTGAGGCACACTGATGTCCCACTCACTAGGTTGAATAAGGAGAAAGTAACAGTCAGCTGCCTGTCAGGTGCCAGGATCCGCCACATAATGCATTCACTCAGGTCCCTCAACAACAGGTACAAATAATGACTCTCCCATTGTACATGTGGGTGTGAATGACCTAAGACGTACCTCCATGGACTACATGGAAAGAGACACGGAGGAGCTCTCAGATTATGTAGCCCATGTGGGTATGACCCTAGACCTGAGCAGCATCCTACCATCACCCAGAATGATACCACAGTACAAGCACAAAATTATTGATTTCAGCAATTGGCTAAGTTTCTGGTGTCATGCTAAGGGGATCCAGTATCTGTCTGCTTGGGATTACATGATTGACAGACCTCAATGCTTTGCCAGAGATGGCCTGCATCTGTCACCCCTGGGCTTCCAGATACTGGCTAAGGCTCTTGCCACCCCTATAGTGCCTTTTTTAGGTGGTGTTCCAAAGACCAAATTATCACCGTAACAGCTACAATCAAATGCAATCTGAGGGTCATGCGACTCAAAGCTAGAAGTCTAAATCTCAAAAAGCACTTGCTCGAAACACTCCTTAAAATGGAGAACATCGCCATTTGTGCTGTAACAGAGACCAGGTTCAAGGCAGCAAAACATACCCTTGCACTACCAGGCTATAACTCATTCCACACCTTTTGGCCTCAGAACTTGGACCAAAGCTTCAAAGGTGGTGGTGTTTCCATATTCATAAAGGATGTGCACACCTCCAGACTGGTAGCCCAACATAACACATCTGAGATACTTCAGGTGCAACTAACATTGGGTAAGACAGTGATTCAGGTCGTAGCCTGCTATACATCCCAGCCATGTCCCAAGACTCACAATCCATGTTCCTAAGCACCCTGGAGAATATTAAAGGTCCAGCCAAAAACTCTCATACTGGGTGACTTCAGTTACCTCTCCATTAACTGGGAAAACTACTCATGTACCAATACACTTGCCCAACGCTTTCTGGAATTCATTAATTCCAACGCCCTGGACAAGCTCGTTGTTAACCCTACTAAAGGTAGCAAGATCCTTGACCTGGTCATTACAAACATGGGCAACCGTTGCTCTGCACCAATAATCAACTCCTCCCTGGTTAGATCCAACCACAAACTAATCATCTTGAAAATCCACATCCCTCCCACCTCCCCCACACACACACACACACAGGAAACCACCATGAAAAACTTCTCCAAAGCTAACTTTGGGATCCTAAAAACAGAGGTGGCTAACTTCATGGCACCCATGCAAATGGAGAATAGTTGCATGACCACTGAATCATACACCAATGCACTGTACAAGCACGTACACAAATGCATGGATCTCATCATAGGCAATAGAACCAAGACGCTCTACTCAAAAAAAAGGAAGTCAATCTGGTGGTCCTCTGCCATAAACAAACTCTACAACAGAAGGAAGAAACTGATGTGGAATAAGGTGAAGTTGCAAGACTGGAAAAACGTCCCTATCAGCCGCAACAAAAGGTTGAGATCCCTCATCAAATCCTGTAAGGCTAGCTATGAAAACAGAATTGCAGCAGATA
>NC_056728.1:602640426-602755426 GCF_019279795.1 Protopterus annectens | reverse complement strand
TGCTCTGGAGAAGAAAATTAACAAGTTATCATTCTACATTACTCTGTATAATTTGCAGGGATATGAAGTGATGATTATCATTATGTTGAAGTTCTTTGAAAAAAGTGCATTTTATAAATCCCATGTACAATTATAGATGCATTTTTGGGCATATTTCTGTGTCAGAGTCTCACTTCTTCTTGACTTTACTTATGTGCAAACTTGTCTATTGTCATGTTTTGTCTGACTATCGTGTATAATTACATATAGAACGATATAGCCAATGAGCAAAATAATTACAGCTAAATTTCAAAAGGCTTGACTGTAGAATAACCCATTCAGGGTATGCTACTGAAGAAAGGTATAGGCCTATGCCAAATTCCAAAAGGGAAATCGGGCTTTCCACTCCAAAATAATTTGGTGAGTCTGCTTGTGTATGAGGCTGAATCCATGACAAAGCCCACTGAAATGAATGCGCTTCTCAACAGCGGCAGCTGGTGACTTCAAATCAAAAGGGGGCTGCAGTAGACAGCTGAATGGGTGGGGTCAATGGGAATGGGTGTGGTAAACTAGTAAGGGGAGGAGCTATGCTCAAAACCACAAAAACTGTAACTTTAATTAAATACGCTGCCCTGGGTGCCAAACCATCATTAGGAGAGTCCAATCAAGACAAAATGCATTGGCTGCATGACAGCTTACTTAATATCTAGATGGAAACAAAAAGGTTGTGAGGCATGAAAAAATAAATTACTTTTTAAATACATTACTGGAATGCCATTCGAAATCAAGTATACGAAAAACAAGCAGCACTCAACTCAAACCACTTCTTCTTGCACTGCAGTTCTAATTATATTCAGCTTTATTAAAGTACCAAGTAGCATGCTGAAAGTAGCAATTTCTGTGATACTTCCCCTTGTAAAAATTTTTCTTATCCAAAAAAGGCCTGCTGCCTGACAACAACTATCTACTTCTTTCATGGGGAAAACATGATCACAGTAAAAAATGAAAAGCAAACAAGAAACAAGCTTAACATACATTGCATAAAGGATTGCTGCACAGGTTATGGACCACATACGATAGGTTGGCATTCTGTTTAGTTTGCAGGTAAAGCCTGCAAAGATGATTGCAAGTCTCCAACAAATGTAATGAGCTTCTTAAAATAATGCAATCCTGTCCTTTATTACAAATCCTGTCATATGCATTTCAATACCCAAGGCTTATACGTTATCTAGTTATGTATGTATTCTCTGCATGGCAACAACAGAAAGGCAATTCTTTAACAGTATGCTTTTTAAAACTTACTTGCATCTTACAATCTCGGACAAGCTTACCTGATGGTCAATAAAGTATTGCTACTTAAACACAGAGCAACAGGCCCTTTCTGAATAATAATAAGCATAAATCAACAGTATAAAAATATGACAAAAACCAGAACATTCTGCAAAATTAAGGACAGATTACATTTGTTATAAAGCTTTTTTATTGTTTCACTGCATTTATGTACTGTTTTATACAGTTTTAACATTACTTAAGTGTAAACTACTGCTTTTTCATACTGAGAGTTGTATTTTCTGTTTGTGAGTGCTCTATCTGACCTTTTCTGTGCATTTTTGATAATTGCTCTTTACAGTTTAAAGCATTCTCGAGTCTGCTCCCTGATCTGTTTAAAACTTTCATTTAGTGGTTACAGCTAAGAACTGTAATTTCCCACTCACCCTCCCTAGTGTTGTGTGTTCTTATACTTGGTGGCTTTGCAGTTGCCCACCCATACTGTATATTTGATCTGTGACACTCCTCCCAGTCTAGTGTCATTAGTTCACTCAATCTAATAGAGAACATTTGTGAAGGCCAACCCACTCAGATTCTTAACATTGAATTAACTTCTGTTCCAGCTTTCTCCATTTCCACTTTACTGGGGAAAAAAAATTCTAAGCTTGCTTACCCCCTTTCCTGTGGCAGGTCTTGCCCAGATATGGATTTGCTGTGTCCAGGACTGTTTGTGAGCACCTAAGCCCCCCCCCCCACTTAACTGGGGTTAAACTATTCCTGGCGCCAAAAAGTCTGTTCTTCAAAATTTCACTTGCAACTGGCCAGGTTTTAGTTTTAGCACTCATCTGTTTCTTTGAGCTCAGCACTTGTTCAGAACTCATTGTAAGCACTAAATAAGTTACAAATTACTACAGCACTCAACTTTCCTCACTTGCCTAGAGGAAAACAGTTTTTAGTACTTAATAAATAAGCATCTATTCAGGCATGTCTAAAGGTCAGCTCCAGGTGTTTTCTCCTGTCTACATGATGAATCTGGGGCATCTTGGGACAATGCAGCAATTGCCTCATGTACACAGACAACCCTCTCCTCCTACCACCCAACACTACGACCTGTGAGAGATGCACTTACATAGCAAAACTGGAAGCAAAGCTCTCTTCACCAAAGACTGGCCTAGACAGTCAAGAGGAGAAGGTAAACACTTGCACCACACAACACTCATCGCATAGTCCTTCAAAACCTACAACACCAAAACACACACACAGAAGCACAAAACACACACCTACATTCGCAGAGGCTCTCAGTACAAATCTACCCAAACAACAGAGACCTCCAAAGCAGAAATGCAAGCATCCTCCACCCCCCCCCAACACAACACAAATGACACATAGCCCACATACTCAGTCTGCCACTCAACTACAGCCCATAATGCATAATGTAGCTAGCACTCTAGTAATAGGTGACTCTATCATCAGGCACACTGATGTTCCACTCACCAGTCTAAACAAGGAAAAAGTTACTGTCAGCTGCCTGTCAGGTGCCAGGATCCGCCACATAACACACACACTCAGGTCACTTCACAACAAGTACAAATATGACTCTGTCATTGTCCATGTTGGTGTGAATGACCTGAGACGTACCTCCCTGGACTACATGAAAAGAGACATGGAGGAGCTCTCCGATCTTGTAGCCCAGACAGGTATGACTCTAGCCCTGAGTAGCATTCTGCCATCACCCAGAATGATACCACAGTACAAGGACAAAATGATTGACTTTAACAATTGGCTAAGCTTTTGATGTCATTATAAGGGAATCCAGTATCTGTCTGCCTGGGATGACATGATCGACAGACCATGCTGCTTTGCCAGAGATGGCCTGCACCTGTCACCCTTGGGATTCCGGATACTGGCAAAGGCTCTTGCCACCCCTATAGTGCCTTTTTAGACAAGGTTCAAATGACAAATTCACCACCGTAACAGGTACAAGCAAGCAAAATCTGAGGGTAATGCTACTCAATGCTAGAAGTCTAAACCTCAAAATGCACTCACTCGAGGCACTCCTTAAAATGGAGAACATTGACATCTGTGCAGTGACAGAGACCTGGTTCAAAGCTCAAGAGAGCACCCCTGCATTACCAGGCTATAATTTATACCACACCTTTCGGCCACCAAACCCAGACCGAAACACTAAAGGTGGAAGTGTGTCCATATTCATTAAGGATATCCACACGTCCAAGCTAGTTTCTCAGCATAATGCATCCGAGATTATCCAAGTTCAACTAACTCTGGGTAAAACTGCAATCCAGATTGTAGCTTGCTACAGACCCCCCACCTTGTCCCAGGATTCCCACTCCTCTTTTCTTGATACACTGGAAAATATTAAGGTACAACCCAACACTCTAATAATGGGTGATTCCAACTACCCTACCATTAAATGGGAAAACTACTCATGTACCAACTCTTTTGCTCAATGTTTTCTTGAAATCATCAATTCCAATGCCTTGGATCAACTTATCCACACCCCCACCATGGGCAGCAATATCCTAGACCTGGTCATCACCAACATGGGTGGCCGGTGTTCCACACCAGAGGTCAGCTCCTCATTTGTCAGATCCGACCACAAGCTAATCACCCTAGACATCCACATCTCACTCCCACCCCCCATTAGAGAAACAACTGTAAAAAAATTCCCCAAAGCCAACTTCACGCTTCTTAAGACAGAAGAGGCAAACTTCACAACACCCATGCAGATGGACAATAGAGGTACGACTGCTGAAGCCTACACAAATGCACTTTATAAGCACTTACACAAGTGCATGGATCATGCTATCCCTAACAGAACCAAGATGCTATCCTCCAAAAAAAGGAAGCCAATCTGGTGGTCTTTTGCCATAAACAAACTCTACAACCGAAGAAAGAAACTGCTGCAAAAAAGAATAAACTCCCATGATTGGAGGAACTCCCTGGTCAGCCTCAGTAAGAAGCTGAGATCCCTCATAAAATCCTCCAAAGCTAGTTATGAAAACAAAATTGACACTGATTCTAAAGACAACCACAAAGCATTCTATAGCAATGTCAAGAATCTCAATGGCAACACTCAGATCTGCAATGAGTTACAGCACAATGACACTAAATATACAGAACCAACTGATATTGCCAACATCCTGGCAGATAGGTTCAGTGCTAACTTTACCCCCTTCTCAACCCCTAAAGGGCCCATCTTTATACCGGAAGAATGCAAAGTTCCTGTAATCACGGCTGCACAGGTAAAAACCTCACTCTCCAAAGCCAAGAACACAGCATCCGTGGGACCTGATAACATCCCAGGCTGCCTTCTACATGAACTACAGAATGAACTGGCACCCCACCTAAGTATCATGTTCAATCATAGCCTCACCTCAGGCTTTGTGCCCACTGAATGGTGCACCATGACAGTTATCCCACTCCACAAAGGGCGGTGCCAGAACAGACCCCAGGAACTACCGCCCCATTAGCCTGACGAGCCTAGTCTGCAAGGCCATGGAACGTATCATCATGGAACTCATAAACAAAGACATTGGAGATCTCCAAACTCTGGACCCCACACAATTTGGGTTTGTAAAAGGCAGCTCATGTCTCCTAAACCTGATAAACTTCTTTGAAGTAGTCACCAAAGACATAGATGAGGGTAAGGTGGTTCACACAGCCAATCTAGATCTCGCCAAGGCATTCAACACCATCCCCCACTCTGGAATTATAGATAAACTCACTAAACGAGGTATAAATCCCTATGTTATAAGATGGGTTGCCAACTGGCTTACTGACAGAACCCACACTGTGAAAGTAGCAGACTCCAAATCAGATTTCAGACCAGTGACAAGTGGAGTACCACAGGGTTCAGTCCTGGGTCCTCTCCTGTTTGGTATCTACTTCTATGAAGTACAGGCTAACACAGAAGGTCTTTGGCTAACTAAATTCGCAGATGACTGCAAACTAGGAGCCATAATCAAAACTCCTAACGATGTGGACATCCTACAAAAGGGCCTCACTGAGACAGATACCTGGTGTCAAAGACATGGTCTCAAGCTCAATGCCAAAAAGTGCATTGTCATCCCCTTTGGTAAAAACTCTGTACCCATGAACTGCCACATAGGCGGTAGTCTACTTAACACTGAAAGTGTGATGAGACCTTGCGACACAGATGGACAGTAGTCTCGGCTTTGATAATCGCATCACCATAGTGGTCAGGAAATCCTTCTACGTAGCACACCTCATCACAAAAGGTTTCTCATCCAGAAAAAAAGAGGTCATTGTTCCCCTCTACTCATCACTCATTAGACCCATTATAGAGTACAATGCCCCTTTTGGTATGTACCTCACAAGACATCTACAACAACTGGAAAGGCCGCAAAAATACCTCACAAAGAGGATTACTGGCCTCAAACAGATGCCTTACGCAGATCGTCTAAAAAAACTCCAGCTTTACTCCGTCGCATATCACCTACTCAGAGGCAATTTCTGCCTAACATACAAGCTATGTCAAACCCAGAGCTGTTGGACATGCTCCACTTAAGGAAATCCCAGTCCCTCCGAGCTACACACTCTAGGGACCTAAACCTTGACACCACAATAAACAGAACATGCTGTAGGGATAGATTCCTGTCCCAGAGACTTCCCATACTCTGGACAGACTATCAATCTATGTCAAACAGAGCTCCTCATTAGCACTCTTCAAGAAAAATCTTAATGATTGGATGGGTAATAGGAAATTCACCCTGGGATCACTTCTGTGGTTCTGCTTGACAGGGGCACAGGAAAATAATTTTCTTGGGTGGCAAAAGCCATGGTACTTTTTTGGCTAGGCTTGTACACGCCCTAGGGCCAATAGCCTAGTACCTACCTATGAGCCTATGATCCTATAAGATGAAAAGCCACTGTAGTACTTGATTTTGCAGAATGTTCTGCAAAATCAAGGACAGATGAAAAGCCACTAGAGTACTTGGGTCTACCTTGGATGGGGGGATACTCTGCACATTTACACTCCATAACTGCTCCTTGCCTTGCTTGGACACATCCAGAGTCACTACATGGGGGAGTGGGAAGTATGTCACAATTTGAAATGCCTCTGGCTGACTCAGATGGCCCTGACACATTTGTCATACCTCTCAACCTCAGAACAAGAAATCTGGACATAGAAGTTGGACAAAGGCCCAAAAATAAGGACAATTTTTAAATATTGCTCTTATAAACTTAGAAAGATAATAGAATAGTAGGTCTTGCATTTGTATGAATTTTCTGAAGGGTGTGAAATCTGAAACCGAAATGTCTGTCATTATTTTCTAACTTCAGTGTTTAACGATTTGTCACTAATTTGCCAAAAACACAATTTTATGAAAAACGGACCAAAAATGTGATGCAAAAATATAAAATAGCCACACAAGACAGCTGGGAACCTGTCAAAAAAGGGACGCTTTTTTAATATTAGTACTGTTAAACTGAGCAGCTGACAAAATAAAAGAATCTACATGCATTTCTGAAATAAAATTAATCTATAACTCTGATTATTACAGTTATTTATTAATTGTAAACCCTATATGTTTTCTTCCAAAATTGCCATTTTTCTGGAGGGATTATTAGGGGAAGAGCAACATTTTGAGTCAAAATCGGGGACAGTTGAGAGTTTTGGATATGCCTAATTCTATAAAGCAATTTATTTGCACATACCTCTCAACCTATTAATGCAGGAAATCTGGACAAGGCCAAATATATTGGAGAACATATAAACAGTACAAAAAATTGCTCTTATATAAACTGAGACAGTTGATAGAATAACAGGTCTTGCTTTAGAATGCATTTTTCTGTAGGTTATGAAGTATGAAGCTCAGTATCTGTCATTATTTAATGACTTAATTCCTAAATGATTTGCCAGAAAGCCACACATTTTATGAGGAACAAACCAAAAATAAGAAGCAAAAATCTATTAATTCTGCAAAAATCTGGACAGTTGAGAGGTATAGTTCAGCCGGGGCTCTCTTTGAGTTTGCCATCCTTCACCCTCACAAAATCATGGTTAAATGGAGCCTCCCTCCTGCAGCCATTCCAATAAACTATTACTTGGCTATTTCACCCCATTTGCCATAAACACTAATGTGCATACTGTTTTACTTCTGCAATGATTTGGACTTGATTTGAAAGTTTCATTTTGCATTTTACAGCGCAAACACTAATAGATATATGCTAAACAAAACAATGCAGTCTCACAATGAAAGCAGACTTAGCATTAAAACTTCTCTGCCCTTCAAACTCACATTCATTGAAACAGCATTGAAACCCAGAGTCAAAGAAAATACATTTTGCTAGTGGCAGATAAAGGTTAACTTTAACACACGAAACATACACATGCTCTTTCATACACCTTCCTGATTATATTATATTCCTTGTACAATGCAGTACAGTTTTAGAGGGCATTTTAAATGTATTGTTTTGAACATTTTTCCACTAAACAATGAAACAAAATGCATGCACCAATAATGACAAAACTGCCCAATTCAGAACATTTCCATCCTAAAAGTCTACTCAAACTTCTACAGTCCACCAGTATCAGTACATATGCACAATCTCTGAAGAAGTAAAAGTCATCTAAATAATTCCACATTAAAGAGATCTGTAACTAATGAAGAGGCTGCTGCTAGTAAACAACCTTATATTTCATTGTTTCATCTACAAATAAAGTGCCTGTTGCTCTTGAGGAATAAATTGCCTATCTTACACTAAAAAAATGATAAGCTAGTAATATTACAACAGGGAATGGATGGCAAACTGATAACAGGTTCATAGTTACTAGGCATCTTCACCAAAAAGGAATGCAGCATCCACCCCCTTCACAACACAGCACATTATCAGCAATATCTATCTACTGTGGGAGTAGAACTCACAGCCTTCTGCATCAAAAGTGAGTATACTAGCTGTTGTGCTATTAATAATACAAGCAAACTCAGCATGAACAGCACTAAACTTTTGCTTTCCTGCAGCTCTCAGCTCCTTGTAAAATTTATTCACTCAGCCGTATCTCTGAACTTTGCAGCACAAGAAATCTGGAAAAAGTCAAAATTTATTGGGGGGGGGGGGACAAAAGTCCAAAAACCAGGGACACATTTTAAACATTGCTTGTTGGAAAGTTGCTAGAATAAAATGCAGTGTTAGCACTATACATTTCACTGCCAAGACTTGAACCCAGAACCCTGTGCAAAACAGTCAGAGCAACATGTCAGTATGCCAATTCAGCTGTTATGTGAAAGAGAAGAAGACTGAAACTTAAAGGGCTTCCATTTAGTGAATTCAGCTCTCACCATTGCTGTCAACCTCTTAGCATAAAACACCTGAACAAAGCTAACAATGGGGGAATACAGCCCCCAAACATATTCAGTGAATTCAATTATCACCATAGCTGTCAACCTCTTAGCAAAATACACCTGGACAAAGCCAGTAATGGGGGAATATAGCCCCCAAACATATTCAGTGAATTCAGTTCTTACCATAGCTCTCAACCTTAGCATAAAAAACCTGGACAAAGCCAATAATGGGGGAATACAGCCCCAAAAACAGGGACAAATTTCAAATATCCATCTTATAAACTTAGAAAAAAGCTAGAATAAAAGTTTTTGTGTTACCATGTACTTTCTGAAGAATATGAAGTCTGAAATTCAAATGCTTGCCATTTTATTTAACATTTGTTAACCAGGAAAGTCTGACTTGGAACCAAAGCCAATTTTCAGCAGAGGCCCAGGGAGAAACATTCCAGACACACGTCTTTGTGCACAGAGAGGAAACCCACACAAACACAGGGAGGACATGCAAACTCCACACAGAAGGCACCCCAGGCAAAAATCAAACCAGAGAACCTGCAGCTGTCAGGCAACAATGCTACCACTTCACTAATGCACTACTGACTTTCTAAGGACGCAAAACTACAGAAACCACATATTTTATGAGGAACAGAACAGAACAAGTATGAGGGAAAAATCTGCAAATTTTTTTACAAATGGTGGTGGGTAGGGAATTCAGGCTCTTGCCACCTGCGCCCAAGGTACAGGGTTCAAGCCATATAGCATGCTCTTTACCCCAAGTTTTAACAGCCCATAAATGCATCCAAAGTCCATAAAACAAGTACATCCACAAAATACATCTAAGCATGTCCTTCCATCTAGCCCGTGACAACGAGAGCAAGTCCTTCCCGCGAGAACAGCAAGCTGGGTGCTACCCAGCCTGCAGATGTTGCCGTCCAAACCCCCTTCAATTGCATAGACTTCTGGATAGTGCTTCTGCATGCTCTCTTCCTAATCTGTACTGCTGGTGAGACAGTCTGGATTTTGTGCACATGCTCCAGACTGGTTTACTAGCAGTCCAGAAATGCTGCAAGTGCACATGCGTGATGTTCCATGACTCATGTTTTTATTTTTGTATTTCTTTTTTTATTTTATCTTTTTATTTTATTTTCTTCTTTGTTTACAACTGGAGGGGGCTGCAGTCTTGCAGCCCAATAGCACGAGCTGCCCTTGCTTCTCAGTGATGCAGATAGTCCACCTGTATATGGAAGTAGGTACTGCAGGCAGTACATGATGGAAGTCAGACTATCTGCAATATCTAGCTCCACATACAAGTTGCGCTCTACTGCAGGTATTGGGAGTTAAGAGATGCCTACCTGAGACCACATGTTTATGTGGTAGTGGGCAGTGCAAGCCATCTCCTAAACTCCTCTGCATTTGCTGGTGGGCTAGTGGCCACATATCCACATCCCTCTTCCGGGATGTAGTGAAAGGTTTTATGCCTGAATTCACTAGTCCAACCTTCCTACTGATGAAACTGAGATGCTGAGCAACATTGTAGACATGCATCTCCACCTGTATGTCAGAAAAGATATTGCTAACAGGATCTCATGTCTGGTGAAGCCTTGGGGCACCAAGTGTAGATCTGTTTGAATAAAAATAATTTTGGCTGAAAACTGTAACTAGAACAGACTTTCCAAGTTGTGCTATAATACATATATTTGAGATCAATAAAACATAGTGATATAAACAATACTATACTCAAGAAGATGACTGCAGAAGTAAAATATTGATTGTACATTATATAACCAATGTGATTATAGGATCATAGGAAGTTATTAGCCCTGTGACCCTTACAAGCCTAGCCAAGAATCTAGGCCCTGTTCTGACAAGTCAGCCCCTGATGTCCCTGTCAGCAGGGACACAGGTGGAATCTCAGGGGTGTAGTTTCTATTCCCCATCCAGTTATCTAGGTTGCACTTAAAAAGAGTTAATGAGGTATTCTTCTTGATGTGGATAGGGAGTCTATTCCACAAAAGGGGGAGTCTCTGGGACACAAATCTGTCCTGCCAACAAGTCCTATTGCTGTCACAGACCAGGTTGAGGTAATGCATGTGGGTTACTCGAGTGGAGCTTGACTTGTGGATATGCAGCAGTCCCATCAAGGCGGGGTCTGAGATTGCTTGTATGCCAGACAGAGGTCACCTCTGAATAGCCTGTATGAGACTGAGTAGAAGGACAGGACTTTTAGCCTATCTGTATTAGGTAGATGTTTAAGGCCCTGGATTCTCCTGATGAGGAACCTCTGTGTTCTCTCCAGCTGCTGCATGTGCTTTGTGAGGTACATGCTGAAAGGGACACTGTACTCAATAATGGGTTTTATAAGGGAAGAATACAGGGATGTTATGACCTCCTTTTCCCTGGATGAGATATTTTTCCTAATAAGTTGGGCGATGTAGAAAGTTTTTTGTACAATGGAGGCAATATGGTGGTCATAAGTCAGTTTGCTATCAACCTGGGTGCCCACGTCCCTCAAGACATGTTGAATGCTTAGGACCTTCTTATTAATGTGATAATTTGTGGGGACATCACTCTCTCCAAAGGGGATGATGATGCATTTTTTGGCCATGTTTCTAGCACCAGTCATTTGTTTGGGTGAGACCTTCTTCGAGGATGTCCATGTGACGAAGGGAACTGATGACAGCACCATACCTCTCAACTTTCCCTGATTTTGATTCAAATTTTATGTCTGCCCCTCTTAAGCCCTCTTAAAACTGGTGATTGTTGGAGAAAATATAGTGAATTGCACTTAATTAATGATGATAGTAATTACAGTTTTAGTATTCTTGCAGTTCAGAAAATGTATATTAGTTCACATTATTTTATTCTGTCAGTGTCTCAAGTTAATAGTGCTAATATTCTTAAAATGTCCCTGATTATTTCTGGATTTGTCCCTAATTCTGCTGCGATTCATCCCTGATTGGTTGAGAGCTATGGACAGCAATCAGCTTGCAGTCATCAGCAAACTTGGTCAGCCATAGACCAATGGTTTTGGTCTGCACCTCAGAAAAGTATATCCCAAACAACAGAGGCTCCAAGACTGACCTCTGGAGTACGCCGCTCATTGTGGTGTACTGATTGAGGTGGCTTCCCCTATTTTGACTAGGTGGGTTTTTACAGTGAGCCAGTTTGCTATCCATCTGGTAACATATGGATTGATGCCTGGGGTAAACCGCTCATTGTGGTGTACTGCTTGAGGTGGCTTCCCCTATTTTGACTAGGTGGGTTCTTTCAGTGAGCCAGTTTGCTATCCATCTGGTAACATATGGATTGATGCCTGTGGTACACCGCTCATTGTGGTGTACTGCTTGAGGTGGCTTCCCCTATTTTGACTAGGTGGGTTCTTTCAGTGAGCCAGTTTGTTATCCATCTGGTAACGTGCGGATTGATGCCTGTGGAACACCGCTCATTGTGGTGTACTGCTTGAGGTGGCTTCCCCTATTTTGACTAGGTGGGTTCTTTCAGTGAGCCAGTTTGTTACCCATGTGGTAACGTACGGATTGATGCCTGTGGTACACCGCTCATTGTGGTGTACTGCTTGAGGTGGCTTCCCCTATTTTGACTAGGTGGGTTCTGACAGTGAGCCAGTTTGTTACCCATGTGGTAACGTACGGATTGATGCCTAGTTGAGAGAGTTTATCTATTATACCTGAGTGGGGAATAGTATCAAAGCCTTTCATCAGGTCAAGGTAGGTGGCGTCTTCCCCTCGTGATGAATTGTTTAAGATACTTGCTGTGGTATGGAGAAACAATCACTTAACTAAGAATGAAAATAAAGAAAGAAATAAAACAAACAAGGGATAACTAAAAAAAATAATAATAAGGTAACAAAAATGACAGAAAATAATATACAATACAGGATCATGTTCAAATTCATACATTTCCACCCTCAAACTTTATGCAGAGGTTTGTCTAAATTTCAGGGGTCTTCTTAAAAGTTCAGTAAGGGCTAATAAAATTCCAGACAAAGCCAGTAGATGTCAGCAGACTCCAAGCTAAGGCAATGCTTGCAACTCTGCAAATGACAGTTAACTGCTTGCAATGGCCATTCAAAAATTCAGTAAATAAATGACTATCCAACATCAAACAAAAATGGTGTGTTAACCCTTAAAAGTGGCGATGCCTGTCGGAAAATAACCAGTCTTTTAAAGCATGTACTAATTGTCCATGCAGAAAATAATACTCAACTATAAAGCAAGAATGTCACTGATGAAACAAAGATGACGTGGAAAGGGCCTAATTATCTTTCTCTTTTAAAATACGTACTAATTGCCTATGCAAAATAATTACACACAAAGCAAGAATAATGCCACAGTACTAGATATTAGTCACACAGAAACGATTTTGGCAGTTTAGCTTACTGATAGGAATGCAGTTCTTAAGAACAAGAAAAAAAAAAAAAGAATAGAAGAATGGAAGAAACAAGAGACCACTGTTTGAAATAAATTTATAAAACATAGCATGAAAATGTTTGAAAATCTGAAAACAATAATAGTTGCCCAACAGCATAATTCTAAAAATGCACTAGAAAACCAGAAGTTACATTTTGAAGTTGCTGTGTTCAGCTCTTAAGAGTTTTACAGTTTGTCACTATTACTTAAAAACTGAGGTGAATGGTCAAGGTAGGCAGACTTGACAAACAGCATGACACTGATGTCTGCTTGAACGGCAGATGTTAGCTTTTGAAGTGACTGTGGTTTATTCCTGAGTATCATAGTGTGTTACTCTATTTGAAAACAAAGGAGAATAAATAGAAGCAAAATTGGCAAACAGCACAAATATGAGGTGCATACAGCAGAATTATATCTGGCAGATGCTGTTAGTAAAGGTAAGCAATGTTGTAGCAATACAGGTGCCTTTCTGGAGTCATGCTAGTGATCACTGAGCAGGCTGTAAACCCCTATGTAGGCCTTTGATTGGAAGGTGACTGCCCTTTTAGCTATTTTTACAAGAGAAAACAGTAATCTGTTGGTCTGTATGCAACAGGTTGAGATTTGCCCCTGCTTTGATAAAAATATGCAAAGTCTAAACTTTCAGAATTCTGAGAAATGCTACAGATGTATTAATGTGCTGCTGAGGTATAACAATAAAGGTATTACAATCATGAAGGACTCTGGGGCAAAATCGTTCCTACTTTTTCACAGATTAGTATTTCTCTGGACCATTTGTGTTTGTAAAATTGAAAAATCAATGGAAAAGACAAAAATATCATCTGCTGGTATTCCATCAGTGCTGAGAGGTAGTTAAGCACTAAAAAGAGACTGGCTATAAAGCATGCAAAATAGCAATGCAATGAATTAAGCTATATGAAACCAGTTAAATGCTTTCCATTACTGACATTGATGAGTTGAGAATTCTTGGTCATTCCAGTGATATAATTAATTTCATTACAGAAACCTTTCAGATTTCCTGGCGGTGTTGCTTACCTTTGCTTTGCTTTGCTTACTTGGTGTTGACTGCTCTATTTGGCTTTTTACAATGGATTCTGATTAATTAGTGCTCCTCATATTGGCTTCTCTTAAGATTCCTTGGCCATGATTTGTTGATGCCATTACTAGTGTGATATGTTTCCAACAGTGAGAAGTTTGCTGCGATGCTATAATGACTTAGCAGTCCACATCATTTAATTATATGAATGATCGCTACTGTTTTCTAAATTTTTGAACATTGTTACAATTTTTCAGTGAACCTATAGGAACCAAATTTTTACTTGATGTTTATGGCTAGATATTCAGCTGAGGGTTTTTAAGTTGTTTCACACATTTTGAAAGTAGGTGTTTTTTTGCTACAGGGTGGATTTGTAGACCTTGTTACAATTAGATTTGCGATATGTCATGTGATAAGTCATTTTAGAGCAGAGAAGATTTCCATTGGTTTAAGCTACCCTAATATGGTAGTTAGGTTGGTGTGATGTCTAAGCAATAGTGACATAAGGAAGTTGCTTCATAGCCTATCCAATGATGAGCTACTGATTGGTCCATTTTAGGAACTGTAGATTCCAATTTGCTGTACAGCAGGATCGCTATGAGTGTCAACTTTCAGTCACTTTAGAATTCCTTGCAAAGGTTTGGCGTCTAATAGCAGTAGTACCGATACAAATTTGGTTTTCCAATCACCTGAGAATTCTTTTTAATCACGTAGGAAGTATTAGTGTGCAATGGCAACGGCCCATAAACAATCTAGTAGTGTAAGTTGGGAGATGATATCATCATCCTAATAATTTTATGAGGCTTCTAAGGTTTAGATTCTGCTGAAGTGGTCTGTTATATGTAAGATAGCAGATATAATAAGTTGTAATAAGCAGTTTGTTTGCAATGACTATACATGTTAAATATTGCTAATGTGCAACTTTGTTTTACGATTGTCATCTTTTGATGACAATTGGTGGCATTTTGGTTGTAGACCTATGGGAATTGACTAGTGGCACTAGTCAACCAATCAAAAACTTTTTGATTCCTGATATGTCGATATGCTTTCTACGAACATTTTAACAGGTTAGAATTTCAAAAGGTTTAGGTGATTGGTTCTGTGGTTTGCTTAGACTATCAATTATGCACAGTTAATTTTTTTTTAATTTTTTAATTGTTGCTTAATAGTGATTAGGTGTTTCTTAATTATTTTAACTGTATAATATTGCTTTTGTGGTGCATTTTAAATGGTCTGAAGAAGCAGCAGGGAGTCGTGAAAGCACTTACCGTTTTCTTTTATTTTACTTTCGATTTTCAAATAAAGTTATCTGTTCCTCACAGAGTAGTGGTGGATGTTTTTTTGTCTTTACAATATTTTCTTTACACCACTGAGTTGCTGTTGGAGTGTTCTTTATTGTGTGTATTTGGACATTGTAATATTGTTGAGTTTAATATGGTCCCTGGTAGCATGTATTTGTCAGCAGTCATATAAATATCATTGTGCTTTAAATTTGTTATTAATTTTCCACTTACAGCTGCTGAACTTAGAACAACTTAAATGTATGTCTGAAATCATTTGCAGATGGCCCTAATGTGGAGTCAGCATGTGTTTCAGTAAGACAATGGCACTGAATAACAGCAAAATGAAGTCAAACATTTAAATTATAGAACTGTATTCATAAACATCAATGTCACATGACACTTCTTTAGCTGTTAATTTTGTATGCAAACCTTGTTCTACTTTAAGATGTATTCCTAATTTTGGTTATTTGTAATTCCTTATTTATGCCTTTATAAATTCACAGATTTATAGTTAGGTATTAAGCATTTGACCTGAGTGACCACTGAGAAGCTTAGCCATGTTACCCAATAGTAATGAGTCTATTATCCCTCTTTAGTATACTGACTGTTCTCACATACTACAGGTGTGAATTTACAGTTTCCAACCCATTTATTCATTACGTCTGATTTTGAAGTTTGCTAATGAATCACTCTGCCTGATGTAGTAAGGGAGTGCTGCCCAATGTCAGAGAATGTATTAGGTTAAGTATCAATTGCTCAGGCAGGTATTGTTAACATGGAGGTAAAAGTTTACAGTGGGAGGAAGTTATACCACTGGTTCTATGAACAAGTGAAGGGATTTCAACAACTTGGAAAGTTAAGCAGAGTTCTTCCCACAGAAGCCTATCCAAGTTAAAGTATGAAGAGAGAGAGCTTTCAGTTATGCAGAATAATTCAAGCTGTTAAGCCCTATGATGTTTTTGTTAAGTAATCTTTGAGGTCTTTCAAGTTGGTCTAGATGTTTACATATACATAAATATTCAGTAATAAGATCAAACAACAAATAAAATAATAAAAGGGATCTATGACTTCTTTGCAACTAGAGGAGCTACACAAAGAGATACATTTTGCCTAGTAAAATGATTTTTTAACCATAACTGAAAGGTGGTGATCATAAAAAAGTTCATTATCAACCCAAGTATCTAGGTTTCTAATGACTATGATAATTTTTGAGGGGAATAATATCAATATGGTGCGCGGAGGAGGTGCTACAGTTCCTGAGAGTAAAAATATCATACTTTTTAGCATTAAGTATGAGCCCACAATTAATACACCAGGCCCCGGTATGATCATTCTAAATCTGAGTATTGGATGGGAGTTTGACAGCCATGGCCAGTTTGTGATCCTCAACAAATCTGGGTTAGGCACAGACTTTTGACTTTGGTTTTCACTCCAAAGAAATAGATGCCTAAGAGTGTGGACTCATGATGGAGCCTTTTAAGGCACCATTTGTGACATACTTTGACTCGAGGAAGTACCCCGGCTTAACAATGTGAGTTCTATCAGTAAGTCAGTAAGGCAGCCTATCTACTGCAAGAGGAGTGGTTCTGGCCCATAAATTGTAGTTTATTGGCTGTTTTGGCAGTTTTTCCATCTCTCAACTTTCTGGTTTAAAAGCCTGCATTTGCACTTGTTTCTTGCCTTTCCTGTAACTAGTTTAGTTCAGATACAGATTTGCTGTATCCAGGACTGTTTGTAAGCTTCCGAGCCCCCCAAGACATTATGGTTGGAGGGAAGCCTTATAGCTTATCAGTGGGAGTGGTAAGCACTAGGTAGCCTATCTACCACAAGAGGAGTAGTTTCTGGCCCAGAAATTGTAGTTTATTGGCTGTTTGGGCAGTTTTTCCATCTCTTTCAACTGTCTAGTTTAAAAGTCTGCATTTGTGCTTATTTCCCACCTTTCTTGTAAGTAGTCTAGTCCAGATACAGATTTGTTGTATCCAGGACTGTTTGTAAGCTTCTGAGCAGTGCCAAGGTCTGCTCTTCATTTTTTCCCTTAGATCTGCTAGTTCTCTCCTCTCCTGCACTTTTACTAGCTTAATAGTTTAGCACTCTACCAGACATCTTGTAACAATTATTGTAGCATACAAAACTGTTACCAGCACTAAACATTCTACAAGGAAACAGCTCCAGTACTTATTATTAATGCCCTCCCTCCAGTCATGTCTAAAGGTCAGTTCCCTGTACTTTATTCTATTAACCTGGTGAACTTGGACATCCTGAGGCAATGTAGCAACTGCCTCATGTACACTGACAACCCTCTCTTGTTACCTCCCAACACTCAGACTTGCGAGAGATGCACTTATATATCCACATTGGAAGCCACACACTCTCCAGCCAAGACCAGAATAGCTGGTCAAGAGGAGAAGGTCAACACTTGCACCACAACACATGGAACACATAGCCCTCCAGAACACACACCAGTACTGTCTTCACATAAAAGCACAAACCACACACCCATCTTCTCTGAGGCTCTCAGTAAAAATCTACCCAAACAGCAAAGACCACCAAAACAGAAATGCACTCGACCACAACATAACACAAATCACCAGACACATAACTCTCCTAAACAGTGTGCCACTCAACCAAAGTCCCTAAGGAAAAACAGCATGCCCAACACACTGGTCATAGGTGACCCGATAGTGAGGCACACTGATGTCCCACTCACTAGGTTGAATAAGGAAAAAGTAACAGTCAGCTGCCTGTCAGGCAGCGGGATCCACCACATAATGCATGCACTCAGGTCCCTCAACAACAGGTACAAATAATGACTCTCTCATTGTACATGTGGGTGTGAATGTCCTAAGACGTACCTCCATGGACTACATGAAAAGAGACACGGAGGAGCTCTCAGATTATGTAGCTCAGGTGGGTATGACCCTAGCCCTGAGCAACATCCTACCATCACCCAGAATGATACCACAGTACAAGCACAAAATTATTGATTTCAGCAATTGGCTAAGTTTCTGGTGTCATGCTAAGGGGATCCAGTATCTGTCTGCCTGGGATTACATGATTGACAGACCTTGATGCTTTGCCAGAGATGGCCTGCATCTGTCACCCCTGGGCTTCTGGATACTGGCTAAGGCTCTTGCCACCCCTATGGTGCCTTTTTTAGGTGGTGTTCCAAAGCCCAAATTATCACCGTAACAGCTACAACAAATGCAATCTGAGGGTCATACGACTCAAAGATAGAAGTCTAAATCTCAAAATGCACTTGCTTGAAGCACTCCTTAAAATGGAGAACATCACCATTTGTGCTGTAACAGAGACCTGATTCAAGGCAGCAAAAAGCACACTTGCACTACCAGGCTATAACTCATTCCAAACCTTTCGGCCCCAGAACTTGGACTGAAGCTTCAAGGGCAGTGGTGTTTCCATATTCATAAAGGATGTGTGCACCTCCAGACTGGTAGCCCAACATAACACATCTGAGATACTTCAGGTGCAGCTAACATTGGGTAAGACAGTGATTCAGGTCGCAGCCTGCTATACATCCCAGCCATGTCCCAAGACTCACAATCCATGTTCCTAAGCACCCTGGAGAATATTAGGGTCCAACCTAACACTCTCATACTGGGTGACTTCAACTACACTTCCATTAACTGGGAAAACTACTCATGTACCAAAACACTTGCCCAACACTTTCTGGAATTCATTAATTCAAATGCCCTGGACCAGCTCGTTCCTACCCCCACTAGAGGTAGCAAGATCCTTGACCTGGTCATTACTAACATGGGCAACCATTACTCTACACCATTAGTCAACTCCTCCCTGGTTAGATCCGACCACAAACTAATCACCTTGGAAATCCACATCCCTCCCACCCCCCACCCCCACCCCACAAAGGTAACCACCATAATAAACTTCTCCAAAGCTAACTTTGGGCTCCTAAAAACAGAGGTGGCTAACTTTACGGCACCCATGCAAATGGAGAATAGTTGCATGAATGCTGAATCATACACCAATGCACTGTACAAACACGTACACAAATACATGGATCTCATCATACCCAATAGAACCAAGAAAAGGAAGCCAATCTGGTGGTCCTCTGCCATAAACAAACTCTACAACAGAAGAAAGAAACTGCTGTGGAATAAGGTGAAGTCCCAAGACTGGAAAAACTTCCTTATCAGCCTCAACAAAAGGTTGAGATCCCTCATCAAAACCTCTAAGGCTAGCTATGAAAATAGAATTGCAGCAGATAGTAAAGACAACCAAAAGGCCTTCTATAGTTATGTAAAGAATCTCCATGGCATTACCCAGATTTGCTCTAAGCTCCTACACAATGGTACCTCCTATACCGAGCCAACAGATATTGCCAATATAATGGCCGACAGATTCAGTGCCAACTTTATCCCTCCCCCCCCCCCAAAGGACCAATCACAATACCAGTAGATTTCCAGGCACCTAGTATTACTGATGCACAGCTTAAAACAGCATTGGCCAAGGTCAAGAATACAGCTTCTATGGGACCTGACAATATCTCTGGCTGTGTTCTACATGAACTACAGAGTGAACTGGCACCTCACCTGTGTGCCCTGTTCAATCACAGCCTCACCTCAGGCTTTGTCCCTGCTGAATGGCACATTGCTAAAGTCATCCCTCTCCACAAGGGAGGAGCAACTACAGGCCCTGGGAACTATAGCCCCATTAGCCTGATGAGTCTGATATGCCAATATATGGAACACATCATTATGGATATAATAAACAAAGATATATGGACTCTCCAAACTCTGGATCCTGCACAGTTTGATTTTGTAAAGGGTAGATCATGCCTACTCAACTTGGTCGACTTCTTTGAGTCAGTCACCAGAGCTGTGGATGAAGGCAAGGTGGTTCATACAGCCTACCTTGATCTGGCCAAGCCCTTTGATACCATTCCCCACTCAGGAATCATAGAAAAACTCACTAAGCTAGGCATCAACACCTATATCACTAGGGTGGTTGCAAACTGGCTCACAGACAGAACCCACAGTGTGAAAGTAGCCGACTCCAGATTATCCACCAGTCACTAGTGGAGTCCCACAGGGTTCGGTCCTGGGTCCTTTCCTGTTTGGTATCTACTTCTCTGAAGTCCAGGCCAACACAAAGGGACTCTGGCTGACAATGTTCACAGACAATTGCAAGTTGGGAGCTATTATTAACTCCCCAAGTGATGTTGACATCCTACAGAAAGGCTTCAATGAGACCAACGACTGGTGCCAGAACCATGGCCTTAAGCTCAATGCCAAAAAATGTGTCATCATCGCCCTTGGGAAAAATCCGGTTCCCTTGAATTGCCACATCAATGGTAGTCAACTGAACACAGAAGGCATTATAAGAGATCTAGGAACACAAGTTGACAGCAACCTCTCTTTTAACCACCACATTGCCACCGTGGTCAGAAAGTTCTTCTGTGTGGCACATCTCATTACTAAGGGTTTTTCATCCAGGAAGAAAGAGGTCATTGCCTCCCTCTACTTTTCCCTCATTAGGCCAGTCTTAGAGTACAATGCCCCATTTGGCATGTACCTCACTAGACAACTGGAGAGGCCACAAAAGTACCTCACAAAGAGGATCCTAGGCCTTAAACATTTGTCCTATATGGACAGACTCAAAAAACTCCAACTATTCTCTGTCTCATATCACCTACTTAGAGGCGATCTCTGCTCGACTTACAAAGCCATGTCTGACCCAACTCTGTTAGAAATGCTACATCTAAAGAAATTCCAATACCTCCACACCACATGCTCCAGAGACCTCAACCTCATTACCACAATCAACAGAACATGCTGGAGGGACAGGTTCATAACCCAGAGAGTGCCCATGCTATGGAATAGACTTCCCATACATGTCAAGCAGAGCACCTCTCGGGCCCTTTTCAAGAGGAATCTTGATGAGTGGATGGGAAATAGAAAATTCACCCTGGAGATCACTCCAGTGGCTCTACTCAACAGAGGTACTAGGAACTAAGGTCTGGTGGCACGATGCCAGGGTAATCCTATGGGCTAGGCTTGTTAAGGCTCCAGGGCCATTAGCCTAGTACACACCTATGAACCTCTAAGTTAGCTGTCCTGTGGACTATATAGGGGTTAATGTTGTGCTGGTTGAGTTTATCCATAGTACTTGCTAATTTCATTCTTGTATTTCTGATTATGTACTCCGTCATTCTTCACTATTATTCATTATTTCATTATTTTGCCACTTTCACCCCATCTCTTCTGTTTGTCCTTATCCTTTGTTTCCCTTATTTATTTTCATCTATCAACTGTTCCACATTATATTTAAGTCTATTCCTAGGTCTCTTCTCTCCATGTCTATTCAAACCAAATGTCAACTCTTTTGCTTCCTCCATTTTCATACAGAAGCAAAATGCAAGTGAGGTATGATTTAACTTTCTAATTTTTGTCATCATATTCTTGATGCAGATTCTCAATATTTATCTTCTCAAAGACCTGTTAATCTGCTCACCTGTTTAATTCTGTCTCTGTAGAGGATAAACTCACAAAGACACACACACACACACACACACACACACACACACACACACACACACACACACATAGACACACACATGCATACACACATAGCCACCCACATACACACCCACACACCCACACACACACACACACACACACACACACACACACACACACACACACACACACACACACACACACACACACACACAGACACACAGACACACACACACACACACATGCATACACACATACCCACCCACATACACACACACATGCACACACACACACACACACACACACACACACACACACACACACACACACACACACACACAAAGACACACACATGCATGCACACATACCCACCCAGATACACACACACACACACACACACACACACACACACACACACACACACAAACACACACACATGCATACACACACACATACACACACACACACACACACACACACACACATGCACACACACACAAAGACACACACATGCACACACACACACACACACACACACACACACACACACACAAAGACACACACATGCATACATGCATACACACATACACACACACACACACACACACACACACACACACACACACACACAAAGACACGCACACACACAAAGACACACACATGCATACACACAGACACACACATACTTCACTACAACACACTATACTACACTATCCCACTTGGATCAACAGTCTGAGTGCTACCCCATTTCGTCCTTTGCCTATTCTCTCCCACTGAAATGCATAGGTGTGTACAGATAAAGTATTAACGCATTTTACACTTTATGGACTGCCCTGCATGGGATTTTCCTAGTACAGAAATAAATGACTTTCCACACTGGGCAAATTACCCTTCAAAGCAATTGCAGTGGGATGCTAACGGACATCATACCATCACTACTACCTTCACAGGTTGTGCCAAACTTCAGGTGCTTTAGTAGAGCAGGCCCGTGCTTCTGGGCAATCTAAATGTCTATGAAGCAGAACAGCCTTACCTAGCATGTAAAGTAACTTATGCAGCTTTGCATACAATGCAAAACAATTATAAATCTCAAGTATACTACTTAGTAAAAACATTAATATGTGTCACATGTGGTTTTGGATATTCCCTAATTCTGTTTATTAAATGTCTGATAGTTTTGCAATACATGTCACATGATTGATACCTAAGGTTCCTTAACTAGCTTTCTTAAACATCTGACAGTTTTACCAGTATAAAAGAAATCACAAAAAATTCTGCCTTTCATACCACATAAACATCTCGCCCATATTTACATTCACATCTTCTGAGAGATTGTATAAAATGTGTTGCATTTGTACATGCCACTGGGTAAACATGTATATTTTACAACTGCTGACAGCATTTTGAAGAGTATTTGCAAAAACTGACATCAAATACCTGCTTCTTATTATACTGTCCTCAATCTGTTACCAAGCAGCTTAATAATACACAAATTCAAAAAATACCCATTTTTTATCAAAACAGTTGTGACAGCTTTAAATTTAACACAATATTATTTATTAAAGGAAACAGTATTTTATGTCATATTCCCAAATGGTTTACTTTAAGCTGTACCACTATATCTATATGCATATTGCATATAAAACTGATTAACTCGCCATCTTCATCATGCCTACAGGAAAAAAACATTTTATCATTAATATTATTAGCATTGTAACTGTTAAATATTATTCTTTTTCCATCTAAATCTGACTGTTCTTCCTCCATGCAATAATCAGTGATGTCTGTAGAAGTTCTAAAATGCTGATTTAAACACTAATGTCAGTTACTCTGGAGAAGAAAATTAACAAGTTATCATTCTACACATTACTCTGTATAATTTGCAGGGATATGAAGCGATGATTATCATTATGTTGAAGTTCTTTGAAAAAAGTGCATTTTATAAATCCCATGTACAATTATAGATGCATTTTTGGGCATATTTCTGTGTCTGAGTCTCACTTCTTCCTGACTTTACTTATGTGCAAACTTGTCTCAATGTTTTCACAACATTCTGCTGAAAAAAATCATCGTGCAAGCCATCTCCTAAACTCCTCTGCATTTGCTGGTGGGCTAGTGGCCACATATCCACATCCCTCTTCCTGGATGCAGTGAAAGGTTTCATGCCTGAATTCACTAGTCTGACCTTCCTACTGATGAAACTGAGATGCTGAACAACATTGTGGACATGCATCTCCACCTGTATGTCAGAAAATACATTGCTAACAGGATCTCAAGTCTGGTGAAGCCTTGGGGCACCAAGTGTAGATCTGTTTGAATAAAAATTATTTTGGCTGAAAACTGTAACTAGAACAGACTTTCCAAGTTGTGCTATAATACATATATTTGAGATCAATAAAACATAGTGATATAAACAATACTATACTCAAGAAGATGACTGCAGAAGTAAAATATTGATTGTACATTATATAAACAATGTGATCATAGGATCATGGAAAGTTATTAGGCTATTGGCCCTGAGGCCCTTATAAGCCTAGCCAAGAATCTAGGCCCTGTTCCGACAAGTCAGCACCTGATGTCCCTGTCAGCAGGAACACAGGTGGAATCCCAGGGGTGTATTTTCTGTTCCCCATCCAGTTATCCAGGTTGCACATAAAAATGGTTAATGAGGTACTCTGCTTGATGTGGTTAGGGAGTCTTTTCCACAAAAAGGGAAGTCTCTGGGACACAAATCTGTCCTGCCAAGAAGTCCTATTGCTGTCACAGACCAGGTTGAGGTCATGCATGTGGGTTACTTGAGTGGAGCTTGACTTGTGGATATTCAGCAGTCCCATCAGGATGGGGTCTGAGATTACTTGTATGCCAGACAGAGGTCACCTCTGAATAGTTTATCTGTATGGGGTAGATGCTTGAGGTCCTGGATTCTACTGATGAGGAACCTCTGTGTTCTCTCCAGCTGCCGCATGTGCTTTGTGAGGTACATGCTGAAAGGGACACTGTACTCAATAATGGGTTTTATAAGGGAAGAATACAGGGATGTTATGACCTCCTTTTCCCTGGATGAGATACTTTTCCTAATAAGGTGGACAATGTAGAAAGCTTTTTCTACAGTGGAGGCAATATGGTGGTCATAAGTCAGTGTGCTATCAACTTAAGTACCCAAGTCCCTCAAGACATGTTGAGTGCTTAGGACCTTCTTATTAATTTGATAACTTGTGGGGACATCACTCTCCCCAAAGGGGATGATGATGCATTTTGGCCATGTTTCTAGCACCAGTCATTTGTTTGGGTGAGACCTTCTTCGAGGATGTCTATGTCACAAGGGGAATTGATAACAGCACCTTACCTCTCAACTTTCCCTGATTTTGACTCAAATTTTATGTCTGCCCCTCTTAATCCCTCTTAAAACTGGTGATTGTTGGAGAAAATGTAGTGAATTGCACATAATTAATGATGATAGTAATTACAGTTTTAGTATTCTTGCAGTTCAGAAAATGTATATTAGTTCACATTATTTTATTATGTCAGTGTCTCAAGTTAATAGTGCTAATATTCTTAAAATGTCCCTGATTATTTCTGGATTTGTCCCTAATTCTGCTGAGATTCATCCCTGATTGGTTGATAGCTATGGACAGCACTCAGCTTGCAGTCATCTGCAAACTTGGTCAGCCATAGACCACCGGTTTTAGTCTGCACCTCAGAAAAGTATATCCCAAACAACAGAGGCTCCAAGACTGACCTCTGGAGTACGCCGCTCATTGTGGTGTACTGATTGAGGTGGCTTCCCCTATTTTGACTAGGTGGGTTCTTTCAGTGAGCCAGTTTGTTACCCATGTGGTAACATACGAATTGATGCCTAGATGAGATAGTTTATTTATTATACCTGAGTGGGGAATAGTATCAAAGCCTTTCGTCAGGTCAAGGTAGGTGGTGTGCACCTTCTTCCCCTCGTGATGAATTGTGTAAGATACTTGCTGTGGTATGAAGAAACAATCACTTAGCTAAGAATGAAAATAAAGAAAGAAATAAAACAAACAAAGGATAACTAAAAAAAAAAAATAATAAGGTGACAAAAATGACAGAAAATAATATACAATACAGGATCATGTTCAAATTCATACATTTCCACCCTCAAACTTTATGCAGAGGCTTGTCTAAATTTCAGGGGTCTTCTTAAAAGTTCAGTAAGGGCTAATAAAATTCCAGACAAAGCCAGTAGATGTCAGCAGACTCCAAGCTAAGGCAATGCTTGCAACTCTGCAAATGACAGTTAACTGCTTGCAATGGCCATTCAAAAATTCATTAAATGACTATCCACCTTCAAACAAAACTGTTGTGTTAACCCTTAAAAGTAGCGATGCCTGTCGGAAAATAACCAATCTTTTAATGCGTGTACTAATTGTCCATGCAGAAAATAATACTCACCTATAAAGCAAGAATGTCACTGATGAAACAAAGATGACGTGGAAAGGGCCTAATTATCTTTCTCTTTTAAAATACGTACTAATTGCCTATGCAAAATAATTACACACAAAGCAAGAATAATGCCACAGTACTAGATATTAGTCACACAGAAAAGATTTTGGAAGTTTAGCTTACTGATAGGAATGCAGTTCTTAAAAACAAAAAAAAAAAAAAGAATAGAAGAATGGAAGAAACAAGAGACCACTGTTTGAAATAAATTTATAAAACATATAGGGCTGCCAGCTGTCCGGTTTTTGACCGAACTGTCCGGTTTTCAGACAAATTGTCCAGTTAAAAAATTTAAACTCATGAAGTCCGTTTTTTTTGTGCCAGAGAGAGAAAGAAAATATATCCATATCCAGCTCGGCAGGAGCGACGGTACTACACACTAGCACACACACACAAAATGAAAAAACTTTTAACTTCAGTATAGCTAGTAGCTACATATAGACAGTACATAGTACATACATTAACATGGTCAAAAAATGTATACAAATGGTCAAATTTTTATTTTCTGCTATAATGAGATATAGAGATCATCGATAGCAGTATGGAACGTGGTGGGAATTTTATTTTCTTAGCTATCATTATACCAACTACCAAGAAGCAAGCACAACAGAAATCTTATAGCAATAAAGAAAAATGCTTACATTCTGCACACATGCCCCAGTTTTGCACTTGTAGTACATCAGACTAAATTTTAGAATCTTCACCATGCAGTGTAATATCATAGCAATTAACACGCCCTTGTATTATCCTCATCTATCTACTATGTTGAACAACATTCCATGAAACAAATTGTTTGTTTTTGCTTTTTTTTGCACTGCAGTCCAACATTATTTTGCTTTCAAAAATAAAACTATCTCTTTGCCATGTTCAGAAAATGGCATGTGTGCTATGCATGTGATTTCTTCTTTTCCTACATTCTCTCTTTCTAGAGGGCTGAGTCAGTATTTCATTCATCTTTCTTATTGCCATTTTACACTGCATAGCGTGTGGTCCAGTCTGCATCTTCGTAAACTTTGTATAGAGCCATTGTTGTAGGAAGTTACCTGTTTTTAACCCGCACTTTTGGATATATAGAGATAAAACATTAATGAAACTCTTTAAAGTAAAACATGTCACCTGTTAGAAATCCATTCATATTTTTGCATATGTGACATGTAAAGAAAAAAGTGGGAGGTCAGTCGGACCCAGTACAAGATCTTAAGTACTAGCATCTGCGGAAAATATGTTACATCTGAACAACTGAATACCGGTCCCACGCCCCAGTACAAAAAGTATTTGACAGAACATTCAAACTGCAAGGGAATGTTAAGATCATCATTTCTGAATGAGCAGTAAAGTGATGTTATTGACTTAAACGATCTTATAAGATAACTGCTTCCATTTTTTGGGATTTTTAATCAGATTTACCACCATGTGCACAGGCTGTTATCTCCATGGATCATCCATAATTAGGTTTAGGAACATAGAAAATAAATAACTGGAAAAATGCACCATATTGACACCTTTCATCAATACTGGTACTCATCTGCAGCAGCCTAGCAGTGCAATTAGTGCCCTGTGTTCTTTCTCCCCTTTGCATAAGGAAAGTCAAAGTGGGTGGTCCCATCAGCTGATGTCACTCTGATGTCACAAAATAGGTGGGGCATGGGCGGGAGAGGTGTGGAATGGAGTTATGTTGTGTGTGTGATCATGACTTTAGTCCAGTTTTAGCCGCAAAGAAACCTGGCAACCCTAAAAACATAGCATGAAAATGTTTGAAAATCTGAAAACAATAATAGTTGCCCAACAGCATAAATCTAAAAATGCACTAGAAAACCAGAAGTTACATTTTGAAGTTGCTGTGTTCAGCTCTTAAGAGTTTTACAGTTTGGCACTATTACTTAAAAACTGAGGTGAAGAGTCAAGGTAGGCAGACTTGACAAACAGCATGACACTGATGTACGCTTGAACGGTAGATGTTAGCTTTTGAAGTGACTGTGGTTCATTCCTGAGTATCATAGTATCTTACTCTATTTGAAAACAAAGGAGAATAAATAGAAGCAAAATTGGCAAACAGCACAAATATGAGGTGCGTTGTAACAGCAGAATTATATCTGGCAGATGCTGTTAGTAAAGGTAAGCAATGCTGTAGCAATAAAGGTGCCTTTCTGGAGTCATGCTGGTGATCACTGAGCAGGCTGTAAACCCCTATGTAGGCCTTTGATTGGAAGGCGACTGCCCTTTTAGCTATTTTTACAAGAGAAAACAGTAATCTGTTGGTCTGTATGCAACAGGTTGAGATTTGCCCCTGCTTTGATAAAAATATGCAAAGTCTAAACTTTCAGAATTCTGAGAAATGCTACCGATGTATTAACGTACTGCTGAGTTATAACAATAAAGGTATTACAATCATGAAGGACTCTGGGGCAAAATCGTCCCTACTTTTTCACAGATTAGTATTTCTCTGGGCCATTTGTGTTTGTAAAATTGAAAAATCAATAGAAAAGACCAAAATATCATCTGCTGGTATTTCATCAGTGCTAAGAGAGGTAGTTAAGCACTAAAAAGAGACTGGCTATGAAGCACGCACAATAGCAATGCAATGAATTAATCTATATGAAACCAGTTAAATTCTTTCCATTACTGACATTGATGAGTTGAGAATTCTTGGTCATTCCAGTGATATTATTCCACGGTGGTACGGCGGTAGCATTGTTGCCTCACAGCAAGAGGTTTTCCTGTTCGATTCTTGACTGGAGTGCCTTCTGTGTGGAGTCTGCATGTCCTCCCCACGGTCGAGTGACCTCCAAAAGACATGTGTGAATGGGCGTGCCTTCGCTGAAGTTTGGGCATCGGGCTGGCAACTCAGCACCATAAAACTCAACTGCCAATCATTAGCGGACTACAGTTCCGCTGTGGCGACCCCTAACCGGGAAAAGCTGAAAAAAGACAAACCAGTGGTATAATTAATTTCATTACAGAAACCTTTCAGATTTCCTGGCGGTGTTGCATACATTTGCTTTGCTTTGCTTATTTGGTGTTGACTGCTCTATTTGGCTTTTTACAATGGATTCTGATTAATCAGTGCTCCTCATATTCACGATACAGCAATGCTCTGCTTGCAAGGAGTCAAGTGACCTTCTATATTTTAAAGAATGACAAAATCCCAGATTTAACCAAGGAAATGACTTGCCTTTAATTGTCATGTTCCTTATGGTATCATTTTAATTCTATTGTCATATCTTTTTAATTTAGTTCATGAGCAAATTTCTTTTTCATCTGTTTATCCTGATTTCTGTCTAATTTTAATGAATCCATGTTAACTATTCATTACTACTCAACTCTAATTTTGTTTATTTCTTTATCTGTAAAATGCTTAGGTGATTCTGCATTCATGTAATATCAGTAGTAATAGCTGTAATGCCGTGTCACGACACCAGTCTGTGTTTTTTAACCCCTCCCAGAGTGGTGTCTACTTCTGCTGATGCAGAGTTGTGCCTGCTAGTTGTGCTGAGATATTCCTCAGGCAATCACCTTCTCAGTAAGAGTGATAACTCTTTTATTTACTAAGCTTTGTTCATTTTTTATTGCTGACCCTTCATCTATTCCCAAATATTTATATACTCCCTCCTGTGCAAGTTCCTTTATATTTTTGTTCCAGGTTGATATAGTCTTGGTGTTGCAGCTTTCCTATTATAAATGTTGATTTTGCACATTTATCAAGACTGTCATTAGTATATTATCTGGGAAAGTTTTCAACATTTGCAATTGTACTTTCAGATCCTTGCCCGATGAACTGTACAATTTTAAATCATCCATGAAAGAAAAGTAATTGGCATTATGGTTAAGGTGATTATGTTACAGACACAAGGTGCAGTGTTTGATTCTCACATGGGGTTATTGGTTAGGCTTAACATGTCCGACAGGGGTAGTTAGTCTAGTACTAACCTTTGTGACAAAGGTTGCTTTGGAGAATTTAAGCTGTAGCCATAGCCAAGTCTATTAAAAACTGCCCCCTGTACTACTGATTGACAGAGCAGCTCCAAAAGCTTTATTCCATGCAGTTAGCCTATTAATAACCTATGAATCTATGAACAGCTTAATGGATTACGGGCTATACAAACAGCAATGGTGGCAAAAAACTATCTTAGAATACTCTCCTTTTTTTCTCTGGGACATTAACTCTCCCTTTGTCATGGCTCAGCAGTAAAGTAGATTGCAAGACAGAAATTAAATTAAATTTGAAGTGGTAGACCATGTGCAAAGTGAAATATCTGGTGTGCAATTTCTGACACAGGCATTATTGCAACTGATGTGCTAAAGAGTCCTCAGATGAGGGAGCAGCAGATGGAGTAGGATGTATCTGAAGAAGATACACCACAGGGTGATGTTCTGGAACCTTCTGTAGGAGACTATCACAGAAGTACAGTTGCAATTGCAGAACAAGGAAAAGTGTAGGAAACTTGAAAACTCTGATACAGGTATTTTTGCAATGTGCTGGTACAATGAGTCCCCTGATGGGAGTGCAGCAGATGGAACAGGAAACATCTAAATAATTATGCCAGAAGGTGATGTTCTGGAACCTTCTGCAGGAAGTGTGCATGAATGTCTAGTTAGACATGCACAACAAGGGAAAAAGTTGGAAAGAGAGAGCAAAAAGGATGCTCTCAGTCCAGAAGAAAATGACCTAAGGGAACAGCTGCTTGATTTGATGGAGCTGGATAGACATACTATGATAGATGAAAGCAATAGATTACAAAAAGTAAGTAAGACCTAAAATGTTAGAAGACTGGTAAAATGGATAAACACAATCATTAGGACTTTTAAGAGAAATTACTGTGATATAAGCCTAGCCACACCCTCAAACCATTTGGGTCCCAAGGATCATGGACATCTATATGGGGGGTGGGGGTGGGGGGCTGACATGTTATTTGGGAAGTAACTAAGGATTTGTATGGGGTCATTAGTTAGGATACTTTTCTTATTGATGTGTGGTAGTAAAGATGCAAAGAAGAGTGGGGTACATGAAATGAAATCACAAAGTTATTCATTACAAGAGATTTTTTTTCCTAATATGTGTGGAAGTGACATGAGCAGAGTTCGGCCAAATCCTTTCTTCTGACTGTTCAGCCCAATCCTTTCTTCTAGCTGTAGGCTGCCTGTAGCACAGTAGTAACAGAGCTGAAGAAGATCTGATTTCCCTTGCTAGTGGAGTAAAGCCAGCATCTTTTGAAACAGTAACCAGAATCTTTGGCAGAATCTGCATCACTGCAATACTCAACTATGTACTTACCTATGTATCAGAAAAATATGTATTAGTGTATGTATTAGTAATATGCTTAGTGCATTTAAGGCTTGAAAAGGGTTAACACATTTATTCTATTTCACACTGCATAAAATCTGTACAAATTGCAGAAGCTTTCTAACCTTGTATTGTCATGAAATATGCTCAGCTATAATCTTTGCTTATGCTTTGGAAATTTACAGGGAAGCAGATAATCTCTGCTTGTGTCAAGAGAATGAATAGATATATTAATGTTATGAGACTTAGACAAGGAGTTCCGCTTGTGCTGTGAGAAAATACACAGCTGCAAAAGCTATAGATAACCAGAACAAAGACTGCTTGAAAATATGAACTGCAATCAGCACTTGTTTGTGTCTGAGCTAGAAAAGTACCTTGAAATGTAACACATGTATTAGAACTACACAATAGAAGCTTGTAATGGGCTAGAGCCCACCAAGGACAGGTTGTTTTTCTCAAAATGTTTTTCATAAATCCAGTCATGTCAGCAGAAAATCTGAGTAACATCTGCTGTAGAACAATACCGAAAGTTGTGTTTGATTATGTCAACCACAGAAGGCAATGTCTTGTAGAACAGTATAAGAATAGCATACTTCCTGTTAGTAGTTAGGCAAAATCCTGCATTTGCATGTTTTTGTCTCCTTGCAGCACGTTATTAAATGTGCCTTATCTGAACCTTACGTGCATTGGTCTTTGAAGTTTTTTCCTTTGACACTATGTATAACCCAGTGGGCCAGGTAAGAAGATTAGGTAAACTAACAGGTGAGGCAACTGCTATCTCAGTGATAATCTACAGGGAGGTTAATAAACCGAAATAACAGAAACAGCAGTTTAAATGCAAAACTGCTTAGCACAGCCTGAAAAAACACAGTAAATGAGTATTACCTGCCAGGGTAACCAGAATGTGTTCTGGAAAATATCTGTCATAGAATACTGGCAAGTCTGTGAAACAAAGATAAAAATAAAATCATGCACAAAGGGACCGCCATCCCTCCTTTTTGTATTGCTAGCATGTACAAGTGGGTTGCAATTTAAAAGTCTTCTTCAGTAGCTACATTCAAGTCTGCTAGTCAAAAAGTCCTTTTCAGTTAAAGAGGGAACACATGTGGAGAGAGTAAAGGTAAAGAAGAAGTAGGCTTTTCAGAGTTAAAAGAGTTGATTCCGCAAGTGTAAAAAGAAAATGAAGTTGCCAACAAGACCCACTGAGTAAGCACAAAGAAACTGCACTGCTTCCATAAATCCATAAGTCCATTAACCAGGCATTGTGTTCCAGAGGTGCCCCTGAAAAGGGACACTTGTCTCCAGAGGGTTACCTGGTTAACAAAATGTCTAAAATAAAAAAATAAATAAAATAAAGCATGAAAAAGGGCAATTTTGCTGCCAACTCTACTGTAATTATATGGTAGAAAACTTGAAGAAAACAACACTACTAGCAGTGACAGGATCTCATACACTGTATGTGTTATTAGTATACAGCAACCAACATATGTAGAAAGTCAAAAATATAATATTATATAAAGGACTCAGTGTCTGACTTGTTTGTACATAGGAATCAATATCTGACTTGTAATTGGTAATTAAACATATACCCTTATACTGAAGTACCAGGAAATTCATGTATCATGACCCTATACTTCATACACACAGACATGTGTTTGTGTGTGTGTGTATACACATGTATTATTGCATGTGTGCATGTATAGACAGTGACAGAGAGTTTGTGTATGTGTGTGTGTATGTTCGCATGTGAATGCATAATGAGTGTTTTGAGTGTTTGTGAGTGTGTGTGTGTGTGTGTGTGTGTGTGTGTGTGTGTGTGTGTGTGTGTGTGTGTGTGTGTGTGTGTGTGTGTGTGTGTGTGTGTGTGCGCACATGGGTATTTGTGTTTGTGTAGAGAAAGAGAGAGAGAGACTGTGTGTAAGTGGAGGGTGTATATGTATGTGTGTGTGTATGCATCACTGGTACCTATGGTTAGTTATTTTTCTTAATTTTCTGCAGTCTAACTTACTGTTCAGCAATCAAAACCTGAAGGGTATTTGATGTTGTTGTTCAGTAAGAGAACAGATGACATGTGCAAACACACACACACACACACACACACACACACACACACACACACACACACACACACACACACACACACACACAAACACAGGAGTTCTGTGATTATCAGCAAGAAACACCTCTATAAAACTACAGCAAATCCAGCTGCAGTGGAAGCTTCTGGAAAAAAATGCCACACCCAACCCAAATGAAATGATACAGCCATGCACTGAAAAGAATGCAACAGAAAATTACAGTACAGATGAGTTTACTGATTACACATAAGTAGCAAAACATGAATCTGTGAGTACAAGACAAGGAAAAGCTTAGAAAAAAACATATCATCTGTTTGTGGATTTATCAGTAGCAACCATATGGTGCTTGCATGTTGCTATATTATGACAACGTAACTATGAGCTTTCCTGAAACTTGCACACTCTAAATGATTCTTACCATCTGTATCTGGGTGTACGCTATTACTCAAGCTGGAAATTAAATCAGAGATGTCAGATGAACCTACAGAAGAAAGAAACTGTAGAATTTAATGTTGGAATTTTCATCCTCAACAGTTAATCTTTACTAGGCTGCACTCTGTATGTGTATACAGGCTATTGATAACTAGTAAGTATAAGTTTTTCTTACTTTTTATTTACTAGGCAGCCAAAGATAAAAAGTTATTTATAAGGTTTTGGACCCAAATTCACTCACCTTTTTATGCTACCTGCAAAGTGAAAATACTTACTTACTTACTTTATTTATTTTACAATTAATCCCCATTTTGAAAGCATTATGCACAGGAATGCCTCTATAAATATTTCAAAATATTTTCAGAATAAGGACTGATTGTTCTACAAGTTCTGGAAAGTTCTGGAAATGCACTTTAATGAAAAAATATTTTCTGATTTTAGATTTTAGCAATATATTTGCTATAAATCCTGTGTATTTTGGAAGTTCTACTTTTTCTTTGATCAACTGTTTTTATGAAACTGTATTTTGTAATTTGCAGCATTCATCACAATATTTCTGTCATTACCCACATGTGGCAGTGATATCTATATTTACCCTGTACTCTGTTTAAACTCTGCCACTGTCTGGTAGTATTTTACTGTATACTTCTTTTATGTCTTGGCGTAACATTTACTGCTTTGCCACCAATATTGGATATTCTGTGAATAAACATGTCTGCTGGAATAAAAAAAAATGTTTACAAGACCATGTAAAGGCAAAAACAGAGTTGTCAAAGTAGTGCAATTATACAGCCCAAAACTGATTAACAATGTATTAGGATCCATTTTCTGTGACTGCAGTGGTTTGACTTTGACAACCACAAGAGGACAAGCTCCAGGTGATCAAAGCTGGTATCTAGCCATCAGTCCACCCTTGCCATCACCAAGTCTTCCAATGCCTGCCGGGTAGCATATTATGACTTATCAATGACACCCCCTTGATGGACAGCCAACAAGCCCCACCAAAGACTGACTATGAGAAGTCATCTGAGAATCCACAAGGTCACTTTCTTATGGGTTATCATGGAGCAGAGTGCCAGGCCTAAAGACAGCCAGAATAGAGATCTGGCAGGAGATGGCAAGGATGGGGAGGTGTCCACTGCCATATCACATCTACAGCTATGTCAGACACTGTGTAAAATATGAATGTAAAACAAAACAAACAGCAAATAACAGGAAAAAAGGACAGTGATAAAGAGAAAGCTATAAAAAAATAAGCAAGTATAGTTAACATATACCATACTGTGTGGCATAACTGTGTCTGGAGGAGTAAAATGCTGTTACATTTGAGGTTGAAAAAAGTAAAGTATACTAGTCTGACTGCAGAGTGCAGGCAATGTACCACAAAGGCCATGATTATATACTCCATAACCTGCCTCCTATGTCTATGTCATGTGAACAGTGTATGCACTGCAAAGAGTGACCACAGGGACCACAGACGCTGGCTGAAGACAACCCTAGTGCCACGTGTTATGGCCAAGGGATGTACAATCAGGTAGTAGACATGGCCTACCAGATAGAAGCCTACACAGCATCAAAATGGCTATGTCTTCAGGATACAGACACAGTAGAGTAAGCATGTCATAAGCATGTTCTGCAGTCACTTAATGATGAATGTAATATGATATAAGACAGACACCATTAAATAACAAACAGCAGTCTGTGAGTTACATGCCCATGGTGTGCCCAGCATAACTGGCACTGGCCTGGGGGCATTGAGCAGACAATGGAAGAATGATGCTGGACAGTGCACTATGTCTGAATGGCAGGGGGATGGCTGTGATCATGGGAATGTAGGGAGACTACCCCACAGGTGTTCCATACAGACTGACACTAGGCATGGCTGTTGAATACCCACTATCAGCCCAGTAGTCATAACTATGTTACTGGTCGCACATCCTACAGTTAGAGTTGGAGGTAGAATTGGTCAGCCTGAATTGACTTGATGTGTGGAGGTACATAATAGCAGTATGCAATATTTAAAAACCATGAAGTAGCACTGCAAAATGGGCAATATTACAGGTATGTAAAATATATGCAGTGACAAAAACAGTGCCATATGTGTAGCCCTGTGCTTGGCGAAATGTTCCATATACCTCCAGTAGATCACCATGTGATAATCAATATCACCAAAAACTGTAAAACATAAAAAGAAAGGAAAGTTATCCATGACTCACACCCTGCATATGGCTGAACAGTTATGCCTAACTAATTTACTTTATTTATTTACTAAGTTTGTTGATAAGAGTAAAAGATTGCTCCATTAAGGGCCCATTTCTGCTACAACCTGGGAGTTACAATTAAATTAAGAACAACAGTAGCATAATCTTGTACATAAAGTAGCATAAGGTAGTAACACCTGAACACAGTTACAAATAATCATTTACCATGACCACATGCTGTACAACTCTTGCATTCTCCCTAACCTCCTGTTCTCATTGACTAAGAAGTGAGCAACGATGCCTCTTCAAGTCACTGTATCTAAATGTGGTTGATGCTTATGGCATCATTCATTATGTTGGCAAGTCAGTGTTAGGCATCCATTTCGAAATGGGGATCCTCATAAGAGTTCCCAGTAGGCATTTCTGGTGGTCTCTGTGCAAGAAGTACAGGGAGATCTTAGCATCTTCCTGCACTACACAGGAGCCCTTCCACAGTCAACACCCTCAGAGGCCATGACCACTTCTTGACAAAAATGGTGGCAGAATCACAGCAACCTGTGTTGTAAGCATCATGAGATGTGCACTGATGGGTAACAGGGCAGCATAATTTTGCCTGATGCTAGTAGAAGCTGCACATAGACAAAGATCATAGCACAGTGGTGTTTGGGATGTGAAAGACCCTCTGGCTTACTTGCGTGTACCCTACAGAATCTACATTTTTGTCACTGTTTATGTTATAATTCCCTAGAGGACATGAATTTTTAATACTTCTACATCCCTGCAGGGGTCACTCAATCCTTCCTCCTCCCAAGCATGTAAAATATGCATTATGGTCATTTATGCAGGTTAACAGTCAGGTATGAGTTACATTACACATCTTTTATCTGAGATGCATTGTGTAAAATGTGTAATTCAGAGACATTTACCCTTAGTTGTTTTATTAGCATAATACTCTATGAGCCTTGAAATTGCATGAATGAAACAGATGCCGCCATAACAGTGCTCACCACACTGTATAACTCTAACTCAGTGGGGATGTTAGATCGACTTTAGGATTTCTGTGGGATACAAAGGCAGTCACAACACTTGCAGTAAGGGCATACATACTAATCATATAGACAGTGGTGCACTGTATATGTGCAATATTACCCTGTTCAGGGAGGTGTTTAGTACCAATAAGTTGTAACCAATTACCTTGGGATCATCTCAGGAGCTGTACCTAACACAGTCAGGAATGGCTTGCTGTTGGCCATATCATCTGCTGTAATGATGCCTTCTATATATAGTAGGTCCTCACACAATGCTGGATGATTGCCTTGGTATTAGCATATGGTATTGTGTTTGTTCTTTATTTTGTTGGGAAAAATAGCAACATGCTACTAGGTACATCAGTACCACACACTGCCTAACAATGTTGAAGTGGAAGAGACAGGTTACAGATGCAACCAGCAGTAAACATCCACATACATTGTAGAGGCAAAACATGGGATATAGTAGGGGGTATGGCACACATAACACATCTTGATGCAGTGGCATCCACAATACTAAGACAGCAGATTTATCTGGTACATAGTGCATGATATGGTGTGATGGAGGCAAACATGAGTCTGGCTACAGGTAGGCACCCCAAGGCAACAATCCATGGAAGTGGTCTGTACTAATGTGGTGGGTCATATGTTGCACATTTTCTACTCACTCTGGACATAGGAGTGGGGAATTATGGTGTGGATGCAACAGTTATCAGTGCTAATCTCAGACAGATGATGTATGGTCACATTTACAGGATAAGATGGTTTCTAAGGAATATGAGCATCTGGAGTCCTCCCATACAGAGATAGACATCTTGCTGCAGGCCTTCCATTTACATGGCTGGCAGATCCTACAGACTGACAAAAGTGACCAGGTATTCTGCAACTCTTTATGGTACTATCACATTACAGATATCAGTGTTGTCATTGACCATAATAGATCTGCACCCCAAGTACATTGTGGGGTCACAATCATGATCTACCACACTCATAATAAGACAGCTGGCCTTGCACATGAAGGTATGGTCATGGGTGAGGGTACAACAGCTTTGACTTCCCTCACCAAATTAGTACAGCTCCTAACATCTGTCTCTGGTAAGATGGACCAATTTCTTAACACCTAATGGAGAACTACACATTGTGGCAGAACTTCACCCACCAATATGGATGTCTCTAGGTGATGCCATAAGTGGGTAGGACCTTATAAATGTATATTGTACTGAAAAAAGCCACAGCCATTAGCCATGAGCTCTGTTATGTTGAATTTAGTCATATCATCCCTACAAGCACTTCAGAATTCCAGCAGGCATAACATTCTGCATAAGATATGTGGGCTTGCATTCTTTGCATGCTGTAATATTTGTAATATTATATAGTATTTTTTTTTTATTTCATGTCATCAAGCAATTTTATGCGATGGTAGATTTTCAACTAGAATAGATGCTGCATTGGATCTGTTCAGAAATGTCAGAAGTATTAAATTCATCATATAAGACCCCTACCTCCATTAAGTACTTCTAACTATTCTGCTCTGAAGTTTACTATATATAGACTCAAACATCAGTCCTAGTAAGATTGTAATAGCTAGTTTTGGTTATACACGATTCATATTCTCCTTTATCATCTGTGATCTCAGATGGATTAGCCCCCCAAATCAGTGGCCAGTAAAAAAGCTTATATGGGAGCCCTCCTTTCTTTTCTATAAAAGATTAGTCTTAGTAGGCCTTACAACTCAATTTGCAATTGAAATGCCCTTTATTTGAATATTTGCACAGTAAATGCACAACTGAAGTGTCATCATACCTTTTCTATAAAAATATGTCTGTGATTTCTCTAATCACACAAAACTAGAAAGTACAACAGTGAGTTTTGTTGTCATATTACATCTTTAAATTTGTTAATGTCGGTGTCAGAGGTGCAACTGGTAGCATATTCACTTTTGGTGCTGAAGGTTGTGGGTTCTATTCGCACACCAGTTAGATCAATTCCTAACACTGCAATGCAGCATGGGGGGGGGCACTACTGAGTGTATTGTCTTTCTCATGAGATGTTAAACCGAAGTCCCATCTGCTTGAGTTGGTGGTAGCTTAGGTGGATGTAAAAGACTGCATGGCACCTATTGAAAAGAGAAGTGTTTTTTTTATTTTTACAAAAAATATATAGCAGCAGATTTATTTATCTGCATATATAACAATGTGAAATATTTACATCTTTATAAACACAAAAATTCAATCCCACCACTCTTATTTTTCTCAAAATATCTAAAAGCCTCCATTGCTTATTAGACAAAATTTCATTTCTTTTTGAATACTAGATTTCCCAAGTAATCCAAAAACACTTAACATCACTTTTATCTACTATTTGATTATCATAATATTCATAAAGAATCATATGCACATTTACAGTACATCCTCTATTTTCTTAATATTTACCATAAGCTTTACTTTACTTATAGAATCCCAACTCTTCTTAATGGCATTAAAAATGCTTCTGTTGTTTCCAACTTTTTACAATATGTACACACCCCACCTGCAGTTCTTTTTTATACCATATTACATTTCACTGGAAGCGTATTCATGGATAATTTCCAAAGAAAATCTTGACAAATATCTACAGTCTCCACTGCCTTTTCTTTCTGTTTTTTAATGGCCTTTCCAAGGATCAACATAAAAATCATAACATATTTATACCATCTTTTCTCATTTTTTGTACATTTTTCATGACTTATTCCCATAAGAAAAATGAAATTTTAAATTCAATAATTTCATTATTATCCACCGTCTTTCTCTTTTGTTTCCTCTCAAAATGTTCCATAAATCTTCATATTTATTCTGAAAAATACTTCTTAAAATTCCATCCTCTTCACTGTTCATAACTTTTATTAATCAATGCATCAACATGGAAGCTTCATAAACTATAGGATTTCTTAGCCCATCACACCTCCATTAACACTCAAATAAACAATACCTCTCTTGACCAGGTTTAATCTAGACCTCAAAATAAAATGAAACAAAACTTGCAAAACATCATTTTCCTTATTTGATTGGATCGTATAAACTCTAGCTAAATAAGCTGTTTTTTTCCTAAAATACACATACTAACAAGATAGACCTTCTTCTTCAAAGATAAACTAAACGATTTCCAAAAAATATATGTTTCTTTAACATAACCAATAAGTTCATCTCACCTCTTTTTGCAACCTCCAAACTTCCAAAAGGCACTTCTAATAAATGTATTTCCTTTTTGTTAAACAGTACCCTCTCTATTCACTTGCTATCATCAAATCCTTTTCTATTTTCTTTACTTAAACATAATCATACAGTCCTTAAAATTGAACAAAATATTTTAAGATTTCCTTTATTCAAGGCTTATTCTTTGTAGTAATAATTATGTCATCTGCATAAGATATAAAACAAGAAACAAATTATTTTATATAACTTAATCTCCATTCTTGGGGGCCTTTTGAATTTTACTACCTATTACATTCGTAATCAAAGAAAATTAAACACTACTCATGGGAAACCCTAACATACTATACTTAAACTTGAAGATAACCATCCATTAACTGCACTATTACCATATGCACATTTTAACAGGATTAAAATTCTTGCCTCTACTTTATATTTTTAACAGAAAGTCCCATAAATCTCTATGATCAACATTATAAGAAGCTTTATTCACATGCCCACCATAATTTTAATATTTTCTTTCTTTCTTAAATAATTTCAACCATTCCCTAATAATAATCAATAATTCTTGACCATCCTTACCTTTAATCTCAAAATTCCTCCCATCATAACTTCATAAATTAAACTTTCAAATCTCCTCTGGATTATTTTCATAAAGATTTTATAATTTGAATTATTCAGTGTAATAGGTCTCCAATTCCCTATTTCATTTGTATCTCTTTGTTTCCAAATGTATTTAATGATGCCCACAGAAACTTCTTTGGGCATATCTTCCTTATTTAACCATTCATTAAATGCTATAACTAAGATCCTTTTTAACTTTACATTGCCTTTCTTATAAACTCCATAAACTAAGCCATTTTCTTTTACAGTTTTCAATACTCTTCCAATTCTTCTTCTGTTATATCTTAAGTAAACAATTCCTTTGTCTTATATGAAAATTTCATCACTCCCCATATCAACTTATCAAGTTCTTTTTCATTCATATATGGTTCTTTAAGATACTCTTCAAACCCGCGGTGATGGTGCTGCGGTAGCGTTGTTGCCTCACAGTAAGACTCTGTCCAGTTCCATTCTCAGCTAGAGCATCTTCTGCGTGGAGGCATGTATGAATTGGCGTACCTTTGTTGAAGGTTGTGCGTCAGGCTTGGCAAGCCGGTACATAAAAATCAACTGCCAATCATTAGCGGACCGGAGTTCCGCTGTGGCGACCCCTAACCAGGAAAAGCCGAAAGACACAAAGATACTCTTCAAACATTTGCAAAATTGGTTTTGGTTTGTTCATAGGGTCATAGGTAAGTACTTGGCTAGCTGCCTTGAAAGACCATTTTATGTCTAGTCAGTTTTCCTTTTTGTGCTTGAAATAACTGATCCCATTTGGTTATAAACTGACCTTACCTATTCTGTGATTGATCATTATATAGTAACCCTAATGAGAATAACTGGGATGATACCATAGATAATTTGAGGAAACCCATGCAAATGATAAAGCATTTAGGAGCTGCCTCTGTACATTAGTACAGGGGAAAGTCCTGGGGTAAATTTACTGTTTCTCATCCATACATATGAGCTTTACATGAATATGGATGGGGATGAACTTTTTTTTATATGGATGGCGAGTCTGTTCTACAAAAGCAGTATCCCCTGTGAGATAGACCTCCTGTCCCACCAACCTCTTCTGTTAATGTTGCAGAAGAGATTTATATCCCTAGAATGAGTATTTCTGATGCCATTTGACTTGATGGTGTGCTGTAAATCCATCAGTAATAAGTTGGAGGATGCCTTGTATGCCAGACACAGGTCACCTTTTAAAAGTCTATAGGATACCAAGTATAGTAACAGGGCTTTGAGTTGGTCTGATGTGCAGTAAATCCATCAGTAATGAGTTGGAGGATGCCTTGTATGCTAGACACAGGTCACCTCTTAGGTATCTGTAGGATACAGGGTATAGTGACAGGGTACTGAGTTGGTCTGGTGTGCAGTGAATCCATCAGTAATGGGTTGGAGGATGCCTTGTATGCTAGACACAGGTCATCTCTTAGGTATCTGTAGGATACAGAGTATAGTGACAGGGTACTGAGTTGGTCTGGTGTGCAGTGAATCCATCAGTAATGGGTTGGAGGATGCCTTGTATGCTAGACACAGGTCACCTCTTAGGTATCTGTAGGATACAGAGTATAGTGACAGGGCACTGAGTTGGTCTGGTGTGCAGTGAATCCATCAGTAATGGGTTGGAGGATGCCTTGTATGCTAGACACAGGTCACCTCTTAGGTATCTGTAGGATACAGAGTATAGTGACAGGGTACTGAGTTTGTCTGGTGTGCAGTGAATCCATCAGTAATGGGTTGGAGGATGCCTTGTATGCTAGACACAGGTCACCTCTTAGGTATCTGTAGGATACAGAGTATAGTGACAGGGTACTGTGTTGGTCCATAGAGGACATGTTTATTACTCTCCTTATCCTTCGTTTCCTGTATTAAAGAAATGGCTTTCTTTAGAGAAGTAGCCAAAAAAGGGTAACACTTCTTATCCTTTCTTTCATATAATACTTGCGCTTGTACAACAGAAATTCTTTTTCTTTATTTTCTACAAATAACATATTTTGTTATTTAAAATATTTTACATTATGTTTAGTCCAAATGTAATAACAATTCCCTATACAACATGCCATATTCATCTTTCACCATTTTCTACAGTCTAATTCTATTTGTACATACATTTTCCTCATCATGACCATAAATTATAAGAAGGTCTCATTGATTCGTGAAATTGAAGCAATTGATTTATTTCTTCCTTTAATACATGCTGTATAACTCTTTTTCTATTACATCTTTTAATTCCTTTACCTTCCATTATAACATTCTCATTTTCTCCAAGTTCCACCCAAATCTCTGTATGATTTGAAAAACAGTAACCATAACATAACCCATCAACTCGTATATGTCCTGCAATAAAATAAAATAGCCAATTTCTGTTTGCAATTTACCTCTTTTATATGTCCAGTTCCAAGAATGTAAACTTCCCCATTTCATAACACCCTTAATCTTTTTAACATCCTTTCCAATTTTCCTTCTAAAACTGTAATTGAAATCATCAATAATAATGTTAGACATATTGACAAATACATATGGCAAAATATCTCCAAATAATGTTTCGTTTTCCTTAAGATAAGTATATACATATAGACCAATAAGCCTATGTAAGTAACATCGTCCTCTAAAATCAACTATAGTTAATCTGCCAGGTATTCTAATACACACATTTAATACATTAACATATTCTATAACCAAAAAACAACCCTGAACATCTTTTAGCAGCTAAACTCCATACTACCTGATGACCACATAATTTTTTTTCAGACTGAAGCCTCGTTAAATAAGCTATCAGTCTTAGCAAAGATTCATTTAACATTATTCTTTTCCTTTCTTTTTAACCTGTGGAGGCATTTTTTAGTTAACTTTTTCTCTCTTTTAGTTATCTCCTTTTCTATTTTTCTTACAATATTTTCTTTTCTCTTCTCCAGAATCTGAATTTGCATTATCTGAAATGTTATCCACTTCATCTTCTGCGTCCCATAAATTTATTTCTATATTTTTATTAGAAAAAATTCATCTTGAACAATTATTGTGTCATGTGAAATGACATATTCCTTAATAACACTGCTGTCATTATTTTCCACTTGCCTACCATTTTCTGAAACAGATTGTAATACATTCTTTGTCAATACATTCTCTTCCATTTCTTCCCTTTTTTTTTTTACAATCAAACCAAAACCCCCTATAAGTTTACAAATTCTACTCCTGTACACATTTACTCATCATATACCATGTTTGTCCATCTTGATTATATGTAATCTTTTCACAACCACTAATTAAGTTATCCTCCAAAAAAAAAACAAACAAGTTTTAGGTTGAGCACTATATGTTAAAGTGCCCCTGGCCCAAGATACGAAAATAAAATTTGGTAAATGCTACACATTTCTGCATACCGTTTTTAAAATAAATGTCTAGCATGTTTGGTATTATAATGTCTCCAATTTATGCTGTCATTTTTTATAATTTCATCAGTCATAAATTAAAAGAAAATATTTTATATTCTAATAGCTGGCTGCAAAAAAAAAAAAAACAAATATATATATATATATATATATATATATATATATATATATATATATATATATATACATGTATATATATATATATGTATATGTATATATATATATATACATATATACACACACACACACACACAGACACACACACACACACACACACACACACACACACACACATATTCGTAGGAAAGTCGGTTTTCTTTTTTCACATACGTCCAAGAATCTTTCCATCAAAACTTCTGATTCAAACATTACATCACAATTTTTTTATACTCAAACATATAAAAGATCTAATATCTGTAGCACAAAACATAGACAAACTAATATTGTCCTAGATGAAATACCTGTCCAAAGCATAATCCATCTTAGGCTTAATTCTGACAGTAGGTCTTTTCATTCTAACAAATGATTCAGTACCCAAGTCCATTCTTAACGTCACTCCCAAAGCTGCTGCATAAGATTTCTGCATCCAGCCATCACTGTCCTTATAACCGGAATCATCTTGCTCTTTATTCCCAAATATCCTCTCATTCACTTTGGCCCATGAAACTTCTGAGCCTTCCACATGCTTATCTTTCTTCAAACATTTTATTAACTGAGTGTCCTCAAACCCTCATGATTCCACTTCAGTAATAATGATCTCTACAGTAAAAGAACTTGGCACATCTTTATCAGGCAAACCAGCTAAACACTGGCTGGTGTAAATCCATCATTTTCCAAATGCTCCACTTGTATAAGTTTTTTTCATTTTCCTCCATAATGCCGTCATCAACACTCATACTGCTGTCCTCTTCCATTGCATCACTCCTCCCAGCCACATACGTATTATGAACAGGAGGTGGAAGTGTATATTCATTCAAAGATTAGGGGTTCTTTATTTAAGAAAAACATTATGTACAATATTATTTACAAACTTACTTATTCACATATTTATAAATTTATACAATACCCAAATTTCCATGTCTTTCTGTTATTGTCATACAGTTATAAATATCTTAATTTTCATTATGTTAAACTTCTATCTTCATTATCTTGTTTGACCCCCACTCCTTTTCTGCATACACTATCTAATTTTTCTTAAAATTGCTGCTAGTCTCCATTTACCATTAATTTATCATTTTATTCCACACAACATAAAATAATATTTTATCCATTTTAGTAACATGTTCCTCATTTTTATGGCTGTAATATCCATACACAATCATACCCTTATTTATTTTCTTTATATTTTCAATGAAATTTTCTTTACACATTTTCCCACAATTTTGCAATCCTTATACATTGTAAGAAAACGTTCTGTCATTTCATCTTTACCACAACATGCATAGTCTATTTTGCTTATTTTTTATACTGTTTATTTCTCTTTACTGGTGATTTGTTAATCACTAATCTCCATAAAAATTTTTACATTCTACTTGTTTATTGCACCATGCTTTTCATACTTTTTAGCTTTAGCTTTTTCATTCATTAGCTCAGCCTAAAGATTAACATCATGAAATGGGAGCAAGGTCTATTGCCACTCCTTCCTGTTACACTTGGAGTTCCTCAAGCTTCAATCCTAGGGCCCTTCCTCTTCAGCATATTTATAAATGATCTTAATACTGTCTTCTATCAAGCATCTATCATACAATGCACAGATGATTCAGCCCTCATATGTGCAGCATCCACAATAATTCAACTTCTTACAGTTACACAAAAAGCCTTCTCTGACATTGAAACGTGGCTAGCAAACTCACAACTCATTCTCAACCCTAATAAAACTAAACTTATGATCTTTCATCCTAAACCTATTAACCTCCCAGCTAACATTTATATCACTGACAGTAATAATACTAGGATTTTCACAGATTCCCAAACAAAATTATTAGGCATAATAATTAACAACAGACTAAAATTTGACATACACATTTCTAACATAATCAAAAAGGTTCACAAGAAAATGGGAACAATGTATAGAAACAAAAAATTCTTAACAGATGCTGCAGGAATAGCTATAGCTAGAACCCATCTTCTCTTCCCATTCTTATATGCATCCCCCATACTTATCAACCTCAAAAAGTCAGTACTAAGTAAATTATAATGTCACAATAAGATTGCCAAATTTGCAACAGATTCCAGACATTCTACCCATCACTGTCAATGCCTAAAAAATCTTTCTTGGTTGGAACTACCTCATGTTATGAACTATAACCAATTAATAATGGCTCACAAAATAATGCACAATCTTGACAACATACCTTCCCTAAAAAATCTTCTACAACACTAGTCTAACATTCACAGTCTTTGATCATCTAACAAAGACTTACTCCAAGTAACCAAAGTATCCAATACAGCAGGCAACTCACTTTATTCTAACTTTGTTGCTAAAACTTGGAATACCCTTCCACATAGCATTAGATCCATAAGCAATCTTAATCAATTCAAAATATCTCTCAAAAGACACATTTGAATCCTGGCTTTGCACATGTAGCACTCTAGGTTAATTATTAACTTACCGTTGGTTATACAATTTGGCTGTACGTGCTAACTGTTAACATACCCCTTCTGACAACACTACTTCTCTATAAGTAGTTACATTCCTAGCTGCAATTCTCACCATGGAAGTATTACTAACTATGCACTACATTGTCTAAGTGATTCTCCCTACTTAATTTCCTAACTAATGTTATGTTGCTCCACATATATAAGTTCAACCATGTATTTGTCTATATTCAAGTGTTTAAGGGTTTGTTCTATTTGATACTATGTATATATTTTTGTTTTTACATTTTTATCCTGTAAATGTGTTAACACTCATTTTTGTCTATCATTTCTATTACTTGATGTGATTATTTTGTATGTAAGCTTAGGCTGGAACTTTTCTCCGTGGGTCTCCACTAAAAATGGGTACGGTTCTGGTCAGACCATCCCGGTAAACAAATGTAAAATAAATAAAAACAAAAATAATAATACTGTATCATGATATTTTTATACTAAACTTTCCTCTAATCTTCCATTTCACAAATTTTATTTTCCATAATTTTTTTTTCTTGAAAACATCTCATTACTTCATTTAAACATAATTTTCCTCTTTTGAAATTTTTAACATATCCCAATGTCACTTATATTTATACTTTAGTAAATTTACTATTAACTTTCAATTTTATCATTTATCCAAAATAAAAGTTTATACAAATTTAAATAAGCAGCATAGACAATCAGATTTATTAATCCTAAACCTCCCTTTTTCTTGGCAATGTATACAAATAAAACTGCAAAATATTCCAAAGACAACCACAAGGCATTCTATAGTTATGTCAAGAATCTAAATGGCAATGCTCAGATCTGCTCTGAGCTACAACAGAATGGCATTAAATGTACTGATCCCAAGGATATTGCCAATATCCTGGCAGATCAATTTAGTGCCAACTTCACCCCCCTCTCACCCCCTAAAGGACCCATCTCAATACCAAACGATTGCCAAATTCCAATAATCACAGCCACACAGGTAGAAACTGCACTCTCCAAAGCTAAGAATACAGCATCCACGAGACCAGATGACATCCTGGGCTGTGTATTACATGAACTACAAAATGAACTGGCACCTCACTAAGTGTCATGTTTAATCATAACCTCACCTCAGGCTTCGTGCACACTGAGTGGCACAGAGCTACAGTTATCCCACTCCACAAGGGGGGATCCACCTTGGATCCCGGGAACTACCATCCCATCAGTCTTATGAGCCTGATCTGCAAGGGCATGGAATGCATTATCACGGAACGTATAAACAAAGATATTGGCAACCTTCAAACACTGGACCCCACCCAGTTTGCATTTGTGAAGGGTTGATTTTGTCTCCTGAATCTGATTGACTTCTTCACATCAGTCTCCAGAGCTGTGGATGAGGGTATGGCAGTCCACACAGCCTATCTGGACCTCGCCAAGGCCTTCAACACCATCCCCCACTCCGGAATCATAGATAAACTTACTAAGCTGGGCATAAATCCCTACGTCACTCGATGGGTTGCCAACAGAACCCAGACTGTAAAAGTAGCTGACTCCAAATCCAGCTCCAGGCAAGTGACAAGTGAAGTACCTCAGGGTTCAATCCTGGGACAGTTCTTGTTTGGCATCTACTTCTCTGAAGTACAGGCCAGCACTAAGGGACTCTGGCTAACAAAGTTCGCAGATGACTGCAAACTGGGAGTCGTTATTAAATCCCCAAATGATGTGGATATTCTACAAAAGGGCCTTACAGAAACAGATGCTTTGTGCAAGAGCCATGGGCACAAGCTTAATGCCAAGAAATGTATAGTTATTCCCTTTGGGAAAAAACATGTACCAATGAATTACCACATAGGTGGCAGTACACTAAACACCAAAAGTGTGATGAGAGACTTAGGGACACAGGTGGACAGTGGTCTCACCTTCGATAACCACATCACCACAACAGTCAGGAAATCCTTGTAGGTGGTACACCTCATCACTAAGGGCTTTTCATCCAGAAAAAAGAGGGTCATTGTCCAAATGTACTCATCCCTCATTAGACCCATTGTAGAGTACAACACCCCATTTGGTATGTATCTCACAAGACATCTACAACAGCTGGAAGGGCCTCAGAAATACCTCACTAAAAGAATCACAGGCCTAAATCAGATGCTCTCTGCTGACCATCTAAAAAAACTCCAACTATACTCTGTGACATATCGTCTACTCAGAGGTGATCTCTGCTTAACATACAAGGACATGTCAAACCCTGAACTGCTGGACATGTCTGCTTAAAGAAATCCCAATCCCTCAGAGCCACATGCTCCAGGGATCTAAACCTTGTCATCACAATGAACAAAACATGCTGGAGGGATAAGTTCCTGACCCAGAGACTCCCCATACTCTGGAATAGACTGCCCATACATGTCAAGCAGAGTGCCTCCTTGGACCTCTTCAAAAGGAACCTTGACGATTGGATGGGAGATAGGAAATTCACCCCAAGGATCATGTCAATCACCCTGCTAGACAGGAGTCCTGGGAAGAAAATATTGTTGGAAGAAATATCCAGGGAAATTGTTATGGCTAGCCTTGTATAAGCCCTAGGGCCAATAGCCTAGTACCAAACTATGAACCTATGAACTGCATCTTCACTGAATTCACTTCTGAACCCCATAGGAAAAAAAAATACCTGTAGTATTTTTTTCTTGGATTACTGGCAACATATAGACACTATTATGTCATCCCTCCTCTGGACCAGTGATCAAGAAGATGTAATCCTCATCACTGACATGATGGGGAATATTTACAGTGAGAAAAGTAGACATACACAGTATTTTCATATACAGTCCTCTGCACCAAGTACAATTTCCCTTAAGAGCACACAGGGAATGTATACTCCAGTCTTGGGGCTGGGCATTCTCTCCAGCTCAAAATAGGACTCCCCACTGAGCACTATAGAACTGAGTCCTTAGCCAGGTGTTCCAAGCCAAGTCCTGCACCACCCTGTCTATGAAATCAGTGCTCTTAGTGTCTCTGTTCAAAGTAGCTGTCGCATGCAATCTGCTTGAGATTTGATTTTCACACACACACACACACACACACACACACACACACACACACACACACACACACACACACACACTTGGGAAAGGCTGGCACAGCTTACCTGCTCTGCCATCTAAGCTCAGAATATAAGGTAGATTTATTACCACCATAACACTGAAAGCCAGCTACTTTAAGGCTCTTACAAGGCTTACAAGGGTATCCAATTACATTTAGTAAAATTAATACAAATGGTAGTTTAACCAAGCAGCAAGATGTTCAGGAAAATAGAGCCACAGTGCCATTAAATAAATGCAAGCACTCTCAAATGTTAAATATTTTCTAAAAAAACTGCCACAATGAAGGGTTTAGATATATTTAATAATACATAATAAAACAATAATATGACAATACTGAATATCTATTTATAATAAACACAAGAGTTTCAATCACATGAAACATAAAAAACAACACAGATGGAAAGACTCAGACAGATACAGAAAAAACAACATTTATCTAATCTCACTGTATTTTCCTAACTGACTGAAGATTTACTGTTCCCTAGTTACTTACTAAAGCAAGGCAAGGTGAAGGTGGAGGACTGTCTCCTGTCAGGTCCAAAAACAGACTGCTCATTTCACGTTACTCATTAGTATTCAAATACAATTTCATTGCTGGCTACAGAATGACCTCATATCACGTCACCTGACTCTCTGGTTCTCACATTACCCACTAACTAGAAAGTGAGCCAGGATCTGGCACTGATGTGCCACAATACACCCACAGAACTTTAGCTAAGGTTTATTACAGCATCTGGAAACTGTAAAACAATTCTAACACTTCCACTCTACCTGTAGAAACTAACAAGCTATTCCCTGGCACCACAGGGCAGCACAGATATCATGTCTGTGGCAGTTTCAGACTTGTGAGATAAAGTCTTAATGGCCTAAACCAAGTCATTTAATTTCAGGCTCTTTTTCTTAAGGTTAGTTGGGCTGAACATAACCCCTTCCATTCCAATATCCACTGTTAAATATATACATTTCATCAGTTACAGTAATACAGTCTGACACACATGTATATTTCTTTTCTGTCCATCAGGACCCACTGTTGATACATTCTTTTTTTAGCTCAAGCAACTTTACAAATACATTTTTAATATAAACATCTGTACAAACCAGTTTGATATTCAAATGACATATACTTCTTTACAAAACTCCAGCTAGCTATGCTGGCATAGTTTACATATGCACTGCCTTACTCATTCTGGCACCACTAGCACTAAGTCACATCATCACAACTAGCTAAGAATGCAATCTTTCTAATTATAACTGAAAGACTGACATAAACCTTTTTATTAACTGATAGCTTGTATGTTTTCCAAAAAAACAACAAAGTTCCTTTATTTCATCTAGTATCCTATTACATTGTTCCTCACTTATATTTTTACCACAAATCTTATTACTAACACAGAGATTTCTTTCATCAAGAAAGATACTCATCCTATATTTACCATATCACCAAGTCCTTTATAATTTTCTTTATTTAAAGTCATGAGTATTATATTTAAACATTGATGTATATAACATAACCTCTTTCATCCAGACTTTGTTTCATCTTCACAAGTAAATGTGACTGGAATTCTCATCCCTTCATTAATAATATAAGTAGCACTTCCCATGTGCAAATTTACATCTCTGACTAATATAGTCATAACTAATGCAAATAATACACTAGTCACAGAACATTCTTTATATCAATTTCTTCTTAACCATCCATTCACTAAAATTCTTACCTTATTTTTATTATATGCAGAACAATATACATTTTTAATTTTCTTATTAATGTTATACTCTTCCATAATTGTCCAAAAAAGTTGATGTTATACCATACCAAAATATTTATTTAAATCTTCTGTCATGATCTTGGTCTCATTAGTCCTGTTTGTAATAGCCACAATTTCCCTTACTATGAATAATAATAATTCCTGGCACTTTTTCCTCTTTTAAAATATATATGCTACCTTCCATAATACCTTTCATTTCACTTCCCTTCCTCTTCTGAATTATTTTCATAAAACTTGTATATTATGTATTGTTCAATAATATAGGTCTCCAGTTTTCAATTTTAGTTTTATATTTCTCTTTCCTTACAAATTTTAGCATATCACTGTAAAACTCTTTATACATAAAACCTCCATTCATAACTTTTAAGAAACATTTTTTGCCAATCTATAAAATTCTTATAAAATTGGTATCCTATTTCATCTGATCCTGAAACCAACTGCAAATTAACTTGTCTAAGTACCTTATCTAGGTCATATCAGAAAATCTTGTTTTCCACTTTTTTATATCTTGAAACATTTTCTTTACATTCTTTATTATGGTATTCACAATTTGTTCCTGAGATCTTCTTACCTCTCCTCTATCATCTTACATTTCTCTCGTTATACTAGTATTCTCTTTCATTATGATACTCAAATAAGCTGATACCGCTTTTTTTACCTTGCAAATATTATTTTTAAATAATAAATAATAATTCTTTCATTTTCTCTTGATTCTTTTCATAACTTCTCCATTTTATCACATAATATTCTCTATTATTCCTTTCTAAATCCTTTAAAGCATCCATACACATTGTTTTTTTAATTTTTTTTCACTTTTTCATAAAACTTCTCCATTCTATCACATAATATTCTCTATTATTCCTTTCTAAATCCTTTAAAGCATCCATACACATTGTTTTTTAATTTTTTTTTCACTTTTCACTTTTCATACATCTGACTGCCTTTCTAAAAAACATTTTTGTATTTTATTTTAAAGCTAGCCACCACTCAGACCAGTTTTTATACCACACTCTAGCGAAAATGTTATATTTCCATAAGCACATACTTTTTTTTATTTTCATCCTATAATTTTTCATTTATTATTTTTATTCCTTTTCCCAATCTGACATACTCCTTATTTTCTTGTATTTCTAGCCATATGATTTAATGATCTGAAAAGCCTGGTACAAGTGTCTCTTCCTTAGCGATATTTAAACCTTGTGATATAGTAAAATAATTTATGTCTTAGATATACTTCAGCTATATGTCCAAAAATTATTATTCCAAATCTTTAAATTGCCACATCTTATAACTTCAGAAATTTTCTTAATAACATTTCCCTTCTTCTTCATTTCATCTCAAGTCACAGTTAACATTTCCTATTACTATTACAGTCATATCAATTACTACATAATCCAAAATTTTATAAAATAAATGTTCCCTTTCTTTCCTTGTAACATAGGCATACAGTGCTATAATTCTATATATCTGATTATGCCATTTGAGATCTACACTAATCTTCCCATCATTGCCAATGTTATGTTCAATATTTTTATAGACTTTCTACAAAGTACAACTGTGCCTGAACATAGTTCTTTTCTTAGGTTCTATATTGTTATCTCCTCCCCAAAGTTTCTTTGTAATTTCTCTCTTCTTGTGTCAAACATCTTACATCGTCCGATATTAATACATCAACATCACACTTACTACACAAATTTAGGATGCCTATTCTTCTATTTATATTTTTGATACTATTTACATTTAGTGAAAGCACTCAAAAGTTGTCATTATGTCTGTGTTGAAGCTTACCAGAAACTGTATAAATCTGAAGTATCTCATTTACATTATCCATTTCCTTTCTTTTTCTCTTTTACACTTATCCCTTTAAACTTTCTGTCTCTCACTCTTTTGCCAATAGAATTCCTTTTACCTTTTCCAGTTTATATTTCCTCATTTATTTCAGAACCTTCTTCTATATTATCTTTGTTTCATTTTCTCTTTTTATCCGTATCTTTATTTTTACCCTGAACATGCTTATGTACTTCCTCTTTATCTTTTATTGGGACTATTTCTTCTCTTTGTATACTGTCCTTACTTTTGTTTTCTTCTTCTTCATCCCTTTTCTCTTGATTATAATCCATCCATAAATACCCAATTTCATTGCATTTATAACATTTCAATTCACACATTTTTACATTGTGACCTGTTTCCCCACAAATATAACATTTCCTCTTATCACAGTTACTTATCAAATGATCATCTTTTTCCACAGGAAAAAAAAACATGTTTTCGGTTGTCCTCAATATTTTACAACACCTCTGTTATCCTCTATGTTTATCATGCTAGGGATATGAACATTTTTTTTTTCTTTCACCATTTTCAATACAATATTACAATCCCATCCCCCACTCCATAATCCTGTTTTATCAAAGAATTTGTTAATGTCCATATCTTCCTTACAAAGTTTGCTTAAATGTCTCTTTAAAGTCTTTTTTTTCAACTCCAGTTCAGAACTGAAAATCTATTTTCTTTTTTTTTTTGTTTCTGTGTGAAATGCTTTAACAACATAAGAATTCCATGGATTACAGTTCTTTTTTTTTCATACCCCCTCAAAAAACTTTCCTGAATAGAGCCAGTTTCAGAAATAATGTCACAAAATGTCTCTTTATGAATAAGAATAAAAGCTCTTACCTCCTGAGCCTTCACTCACATTATGACCATTAAATTATCCTAAATTTCATACCTGTCCATTTATTCCCCTTCTTTGTTCTGAATTCTCACCATAAATGTTCTTTGATTGTTTTGATATTTCCTTTCCCGTGTTTATCTCTCATCACTTTCCCCTGCAGTTTCTTTAACAGTCCCAAAATATGATTTCTTTGTCTGGCAATCTTCTTTCAAAATAGCTTCCAATTCCTCTGATTGAATTTTGGCCATAATTTCACCCCATGAAACATCTTTTCCACTCTCTGGCTCAGGATCCAACAACAATTTACTCAAAATATCATCTTGCAACCCTCCCAACTGAAGGGTTATAATAACATATCCATCATTGTTTTGAAACTTTACTGCCAATGATACAAACAAATTCTGCTAAAACAGCTCCTCAGAATATTGTAGAGCTTCAAACACTGCACTGACATTCAACTCTGTGTTATTCACCATACTGGATCTCCTTAAGTGCTGTTCTCCTAGCTGCCACTGCACTAGGAACAAAACAAGCATGATGTTAATGAGTAGAGGAAGATCCCTGATGCCTTGGCCAAATTTCTTCGAGTAGTATAAATACCACCTTAGTTCTTGCTTGAAAGGAGACCACTAGCCTAGTGGGGGCAACATGATTAACAAAAGATAAAGAATTAAATAAAATTAAAGAAGATGACAGATGAAAGGATGACTATTGTTCATTGACAGACTGATACCCTGTACAGGATTTTTTTTTTCCTCCTTGTGCCCACAGACTGCCTGTAAAGGCTCCACCTGTCTTGCAACCCTGTATAAAATAAAGCTAATAGTGGACAATTAATGGAAATGAGTGAATGATATATGGTCTTTTTTGGTCAAAACACCTATCTTCCAAACTTATCTTACTCACATGATTTAATCTACCTTCTTTAATTCTACTATGCACAAGCCATCTTTTTTGGGTTCCTATTACGTGATCACAGACGCATTTTGTCGAATGTGTCTTGATCGAATGTAAAAGGACAAAAAGGCAAAATAGCGAAGTGGCTTCTAAGCAAATTCTTTCCCTGGGAAAGAATTTGCTTAGCCACTTCCATTACTTTGCCATTTTCGGCACTGTAGTGCGATCTCAGAGTTGGTATATTTAAGTGGGGGGGTGTAAGGGCACAGCCTGCCACATCAGGGTGGGAGGTAAAGCCCCCCACTTTATGTAATTTTTTTAAAGGTTTTTTTTTTAAATCGCTGTTCTGAGGTTTCAACATTGTAAGCTTTCACTTACATGGAGTCGATTAAACATCATTCTCTTTTATAAACGTTCAATGATATAATATAGACCCTCTTTTTTCACTACTACTTCCCTCCCTGCTTGAAATCCCTTTCTCCTCCTTTTATCTTTCACTTCCATTTTTCTTCTGTAAATGTGTACATATATACAGTTATTGATTGTACACTGCTTGTTTGTTGTATCGCTTTATAAAACTCATTGTAACTAATTACTGATTGTTACCTTTGTAACCCAGACTGAGCCTGCAATTGGTCACATGTTGGTCAGTTCCTACCCTGGTAAACAAATACAAAGAAAGAAAGGAAAAAAACAGAACAAAACGTGAAAAATAAACATTTAATTTGGCACTCTATAAGTATAGTTAGATTTTCAATAGCTTTACCTTTCCAAAATAATATATATAGGTTTATAACTGCTGTTAAACATAAGCAGTATACAAAGCTGGTAGGAACAGGTATGACAAATGTTAGAATGATGTATTTTTTTAACACTAAAGGCCTTTTGTATATTCATGCATATGGTTAGGTACCATATGAAGGGAGGCTGTATCAATAAGGTTAGGGACAATGCTGTGAACTTTGCAGTATTCAGCATTTATAGCAATCCAGACAATGAAATCTGTTTTGATGTATGAGAAAAAGATGCAAAAACAGTAATGACACCAAAAGATTGTCAGATGGGATTCAATTTGTAAAGACATCTTACTATTCATAACCTGTTGTATACGATCATGTAGGCATTGAAGTCTCAAGTTTTTATGGCTTCATCTACCATTAGATCCCTAAGTTTACTTATGATTCTATCAAAGGGTATAGTGCTGAATATTTTAGCCACATATAGGTAAGCTGCTTAGACAAACAAACCTTCATCCAGTGTGGCAATGATGCTCTCAAAGAAACTTATAAGGTTAAGCTTAAAGATCTACTTTTTACAAAACTGTACTGACTCAGATTATAGGAAAGGAATGAGTTCCATGATAATTATTTCCATCACCTTGCACAATTTATTTCTGAGGGTGATGGGACTGTAATTACTGGAGCCTATGGAAAGACATCACGTGCAGCTTGAGACCACAGTAACCTGCTTCAAGATAACAGTGATATAGACAGTATTTAATACTGCATTAAGAATATGTGTAAGGGGCATACTAGGCAATGTTTGAGTGTACAAACCAGGCATCATGGTATCTCATTTGGTCCTATGCAGCTGATGTTCCTGGCTTTACAAAGGGCAGAAATAATTATTCTAGATGTAACTTTAGGTAGGGGCATGTTGAAGGGAGGAATAGTGGATGTGAATGGGATTTTATTGTGACCTTAAATTAGCTCTACATTTCTATGCTAGTCTATTAGCCCTGTCTGCTGGCCCTGTTATAGTGATATTGTTTAGTTGTGTAAAAATACATTTTTATTACTACCCCTTTCTTTTACAAATTTTGTGGAAGAAATCCTAATTATTATCATCTGTCCTGATGGCATGCTTCACCTTGAATGAAACTTTGCTTATTTAGATTTTTTTAGTAAGATCATTTTGGATGAAGTTTTTTCTTTTAACAATTTGTTAGTTATGTAACTACAGTGACTATGTTTACTGTAGAATTTTATATTCTACTGTCTTAGTATGGTGATTTATTGAGGCAATTGTTTGTGTTGTCAAGGGCCTTGCACCATCGGTTTGCAAGGGGAGGCTTAATATATACTCCCAGCTGATGAAAGCAAGACAATTGTTCAAAGCACCACACTTGCCATTTGAAATCATTTTTATTAATGTTGCTTAATAAATGGCATTTTGTCACAGCAAAAGGGTATGTTCTATTTAGAATGGCTAGTAGGAATGTTTTCTGGATGACATCTAGTATGATTTTGTCCTTTGTCACTGTTTTTGCCTTCTGTTTGAGATTGTTAATATTTATGAGGTCTAATAATTTTTACATGATTACTGAATTAATAATAGTTTTCTCAGTTAATTGAGGAATAATTTATGTCACCAAGTAGAAAAGTATTATAAGGTTGTCAAAGAAATTGTCATGTTCTTCGTGTGCAATAACATGTTACAAAGATGAAGCTTGTGCTGTGTATTGTAACCTGGGCATGAAGTACTTTTTAAACACAACACTGACTTATTGAAATGAATACAATATGTTCTTACTAGGTGGGGCTAGCTGAGAGAAAGAGTTGTAGCTAATTATTTGAAGACTGCAGTATGGGTTTTTGAACCATGTTTCTGAGATGTTGCATATCTCAAGTACTTAAAGGGCAATGTAAGCTTAATTTTGTTTGTTTTACAGACTGCAGATCCTAATGACCACCCCTTCATCTTACTGTTATTTGCAGACTTTAATATGGAATGACCAATAGTATGACCATGCCTAAAAGACACTGGTGCAGAAAAATGTCTATTCAGTACCTTAATCACTTTTGAGGAGAGGAGTAGCCCATCCCTTGCAAAGTAGGTTTGTGCTCTATACATTTCTTCTCAAACAGAGAGGTACTGAATCCCCCTGGAATGATACCATGATCTAATAGCTCAAGTAAAATGCAATAGTCAGTTTACATAAGTATGGACATAAAACAACTCCTTTTCCCTAAATTCTAAATTACATATTTCTGTGAAGTGGTCAACATGGCTGCATTAATGACACCATGGCACCTATTGAAAAGAGTAGGGATCCTTTATTTATAAAAAAGCACAAATTTTTACAATAAACTTATAAGCATATCTACAGTATATACATTATTTACATGGCTAGCTTTTTTGACAAAATAATAAAAGGAAAATATATTTAGTTATGAGATCCACATTCAATTTTCCATAACCAAAATCTTATTTGCTTTAACATCATTGCCAAATCCCATTTTCATTGAACAAAATGTCCTTAACTCTTTGGTTCCAAATTAACCAAATTATACAAAACATTTTTTATCAGTTTTTGTTACATGCCTTTCACCTTTTCCTCTATAATAACCATATTCAATCATATCCATATTTAATTCTGTTGTATTCCTATTCCTTCTAAATATTTAAAATCAGCTAACTTCTTCTATAAAGTTTTAATTCATCTACATCCAAGAAAAAACATGCTCACTGGTTTCCAATTCTTTACAATACAAACAAATCCTATTGATAGATATTGTGTAAATTAAAATGGTTTTCCCCAATATACTGTGTGTACAGTGAAAGGAAATGTGCAACGCCAAACAGCAGTTTTCAAAATAATATGCTTGCTTTGCAAGAACAGTTATAGTCAGCTTAAATATTAATAACATATAGCTGTGGGCATTACTTTAAATGCATCCTGTTATAGAAAAAAAGGAAGTTGACTTTCTTGGCTTTCAGATGCAGAAATAAATAAATAATATACAGACAGGTCAAGTGATGCAAAGATGACTTGGAGAGACTTTTGTGAAGTCTTTAGATACAGAGAAGACCAAAAAAGGGCATGAAATAACCATGGACTTTTTCATGACACAGACAGAAACCAGAAGAACAAGTCACAAGGACATTAAAAATAACATTGGTTGAAAAGAGAAAATAAACTGGACAGTATGTTTCATTCGGTGGTGACGTTTAGACTGTGTGCTTTAGTCTACTCATCTGTCTAGCTGTGTTATAATAGAATTGAAATAGCTCTGACAGAATTAACTGTTTGGCAAGAATTTGTTCTGAGACAAATAAAGTATAACAGATACAGTAGTACGGAGTTTCTCTGATCTACTTTTGGACATTTTCTTCAGTGACATTTCTTCAGAGGCAAAATAAAGACCTTTGCTTGACATTTTATTCAGAAAAGAAAGAGATACATTTCTTCAGTGGTGAGCCTTGGCCAGTGACTGTGACCATATATCTGTTACCAGCAGTTAATATTACAGAGGGATCCCTACTTCTTATTACATTAGTTCAACAGACTGACAGTTCCAGTGTTTTAACAGAGAAACAGTTCCAGTACTTCGTTGGTGGACACAGAGCACCACCATGGAAGCTGTCCTGCGTCGGACCATCTACAATTCGTCTGTAGAGAAACACTGTCCTTTTCCAGATTAACTTCAGCCTGATCACCTGCTTGTCTTCTGCATAACTTACGGTACTTTCTTCACAGTTATAACATGGATGCAAGTACAGACAGTTAACTTTACAGTACCCACATATTGTATATATAAATTTACATGGTTCAACCTTCTGTGTCAGACATAAAATGTAAATCTAAAATGTTTCATGTTCAGACATTAGATAACAGTTGTGTTTGCAAATGTAAAAGTAACTTTCCTAACTTCTGTCTATTTTGTCACAGGAGTCTAGTATGTAAGCCATATCATAAGATATATCCTATTCTGATAAACAATATGTTTGATTCTAGCATTGTTAGTTCTTCACATATACAACAGTTAAATGTACCTTTTGCAGTCACCTAAATCTCATACAGTACAAGTGTATGCAATTATTGTTAGTAATGTAATAGACTACATAGCACAAAGCAACAGACTCAGCATAGCATTCAGACTTTACATAATGACATTTCTGGTTTAAAGTTACAATCAGATAGAGCCCAACAACATTTACTAAGGGCACAAACTGCAGAGGTTAATCTAACAAGACAGTTAAAAAAAGCCCAGCAAGGTTTACATTGGGCAGGGTTCAACAGAAATAACAAGTTATTTCTCCTGCTTATATATCTCAATAGTTTTGTTTATTACAGACTCTGCCACAGTGGCAAGACAAAAAAAAATAATTTTGTTTCAATATGTTTACATTTAAACAATGGTTGACATACACTGTGTGGTCTATTTTAAATAATGCTTTATTAAAATTTTGTTTTGCATTTATACATGCCAGTTTGGGTCAGAAGGGGAAAGGGGAATCATCATCAGTGTTGGTAAACCCCTAAAACATGCTCCAGTACAAGAGTTATGGGCATTAATTCCCAAAATGATTTACAGGGAAAGTTTAGTATTGTCAAAATCAAAGCACGTAAAAAAATATACAGGAAAGGCTACAGTAAATGCTTTGGCAAATGGCAAAACAAAGCAAGCAGCTAAAACAGGTGAGTGTCTAGACTCACGTAACTGTTTTACAGACAGTCTAAATAGCATGACAGAAAAAGCAAAATAATGTTTTGGTCAGGCAAGATGTTATGTTAAAGCAATTCCGTTAGATAAAAGAGTGCTAGACAGTTTTAAAAAAGTATGCAGTATTGCAGATGCACATAGGAAATGTACAAAAACAGCTTATAAACTATGTGGTGAAAGGAAGGGGATGTAATACATGGTCTGATAATAAAACAGACACAGGGGGAACATGAGCAGCTTCTGCTCCACCAGGGTTACAGACAGATACACAACAAAGTTCAGATGCTTCTTCAAAACCCAGAAATAGGGAAAGAAATCAAGATAAAGAAAATACATTAAGGGACAATCAGTCACAGGAACAAACACAGAGGGATACATAAAAATAACGTATACCCTATGAAATACCAGATCATGGCAGGCAATAGGCATTAAAGCAACAAATTAACAAAATACAGGTTATCAGTTGGCAGCAAAGTACAGGGATCTTTTAAAGCAATGGAAGACAATGTTAATATACAAAACTCAATGTTAATTAATTAAACAAAGGGGACAGTAAAAGACAGAAAAATACTTTACTGGTTTGATAATCCAGGACAGATTCAGAATAAACACAGACATAACCTACAGCCATACAAATGTAAAATATAGTTAATACAGATACAAAATACAATAAATACATTTACAGTAGCGCAAATGGTATATACAAAACTAAACGATGCAATTAAATGTTGGGTATGTAAGTCCACATCTACGTCTGGAAATGGAGTAACATTTAAGGCAGTACCTATGACAAATCCTAAATGACAAAAGGTTCTATAGTAATAAGAGAGGGTCAACCCCCCCCCCCCCACATTAAAAGTTCAGTATGTCTCCAAAGGCAACTTATGCATACAGCAAACAGGATCAATGCTGGTAAAAAACAGTGACTGTAATGTCATAGTTTCAAAAGAATGTATTACATAAAATATAACAGCAAACAGTCTTATAAACAAACTAGTACAGCAAAAACATCATTAGTCAAACTGGAGTAACTGCCATCCGGGTAATAATACACAGCAATACATACAGGTAGTAAAGTACAGAGTCATTAAAACTTAGACAAATAGCATCTTTCAGCTAATAAAAATCCAAGCAAAAGCAGCACACCATGTTGATTCATAAAAATCAGTGTACGTTAATAACAATCAAACAGTATCAGTACAGTAACAGTCTGTTAACAGTCTTACAAAAGTTTAAATTTGTTTCTATAATAGCAATCTGTAAACAGAACAAGGCAATCTATGCAAATAAAACAGTTACAAAGAAAAAAATGGGGAGAGATAGTCAGATATAATAAACCGTGAAAACAGGGACATCATGATCGGATACTTAATTTCAATATATTTTGGACATGCGACATTTGTTTGCAAAGGCACGTGACAAGTCAAATTGCTGGGTTTTTAGCCACATTTCTTACAGAGGGAAAAATGCCATTACATGCAGTCCCTGTAGAGGTCACACATACAGGTTTTATGTTTAAAAACACCAACTATGGTCATGGGAAAAAGCTTGAGTATAAAATAAAAACAGAATGGGAGTTAACACATAATACTTCTTTTAAAAAAAGAGATAAAAGAGGAAAAATTCTGTTACATAGAGTATGCAGTTCCAATAATGAGAATTACTCACACATTACCAGAGGACATGGTAAAAAAATCACCAGAAAAAGAGGGAGGTTCATGATAAAAAAAAAAATAGGAAAAGATTTTAAAACAGCTGGACATAGGAAATGGTATTATTTCAGAAACTGAAATTTTCACTGGTATACTGCCACTAAGGCAATATGGAAAGTTATGGAAAGTTAAGTCAGATATAACAGAGCAAATGTGTTATAAAACTGTTATACAAGTAACTGTTGTTAATGAAGAAAGGCTGTTAAGTACAGAGGATCACATTTTCCTGTAAACTGCTTTTTTTAAATATTCTTTTCCCAAAGCAATAATGAAATTATGCAGTGCAAAAGAAATATGCTTGTTTCTAACACAAGGTTTGGCCTTGTAAAGCAAGGGTTAACTTGACAAGATTTTGAAATGCTTGTGTGTAACTGCAAGACTGACAACTTGTTTAAGGAAGCATAAAAACAGTTAAAAATAGATAAGTAATAATGGCTATGTGTCTATGAAGGGGTACAACAACGTCCGCATTAATTGCTCTTATCGTCATTATAAGATTTATGTTAATAAAAGTATTAATTAAGTAACAGCCATTGGTAATGTAACACTCTTTAAAGAGATAGCATTGAATGCAAGGGATTCGTATGTTGCAACAGACCAAGGGATTCAAAGTACTAAAGATCATATTTTGTTGTACATTCTCTTACAATTTTCATGGGTCTTAAATAAAAAAAGTGGGAATTGATAGATAGTGTGTAAATTAAAATGCTTTCCCCCAATATAATGTGTACAGTGAAAGGAAATGTGCAAGGACAAACAGCAGTTTTCAAAATAATATGCTTGCTTTGCAAGAACAGTTATGTTCAGCTTAGATATTAATAACATATAGCTGTGGGCATTACTTTAAATGCATCCTGTTATAGAAAAAAAAGGAAGTTGACTTTCCTGGCTTTCAGATGCAGAAATAAATAAAAAATATACAGACAGGTCAAGTGACGCAAAGATGACATGGCGAGACTTTTGTGAAGTCTTCAGATACAGAGAAGAACAAAAAAGGGCATGAAATAACCATGGACTTTTTCATGACACAGACAGAAACCAGAAGAATAAGTCACAAGGACATTAAAAATAACATTGGTTAAAAAGAGTATATAAACTGGACAGTATGTTTCATTCAGTAAGTGACATTTTAGACTAAGTGTGCCTTAGTCTATTCATCTGTCTAGCTGTGTTATAATAGAATTGAAATAGCTCTGACAGAATTAACTGTTTGGCAAGAATTTGTTCTGAGACAAAGTATAACAGATACAGTAGTACGGAGTTTGTCTGATCTACTTTTGGATATTTTCTTCAGTGACATTTCTTCAGAGGCAAAATAAAGAACTCTGCTTGACATTTTCATCAGAACAGAGATACATTCTTCAGTGGATACATTTCTTCACCTATCGTTTTCATATTATATGACATATTGCTTTTACTGAAAGCTTTTTTATAAGAAGTCTCCATAAAATTGTACTGCACCATTTTCTTCTTCTATTTTATCAAGTTTTATTTTCCATGAGAAAGTTTTCTCTTGATAATTATTTCATAATCGGTCCATAATCTTTTCCTTTTATTACTCCAAATATATAACCACTCTTCTTTATGCTTAGATTTCAATATTTGTACTAGTAATTAATTATCATTATGCTTTAAATATTGTAATATTTTAAATAAATACAGAGATGTAATATATACTATAGTATTAATCAATTCTAAGCCCCTTTCTTCTCTATTAACATATAATATACCTCTCTTTACAGGATTCACTCTAGAACCCAAAATAAATTAAAAAAATGATATTGCAAACTTCCTTTTCACATACAATACGCAGACTAAAGACATTTGCCAAATATGATATTCTTGCTAAAGGAATAGAATTAATCAAATAAACTTTCATTTTAAATGTTAATCTGAAAGTTTTCCAAAAACACATATTATTCATTTTTTTTCAATTTTTTTTCTTTCCATAACTGTAATGTAAATCCCAAGTACTTTTATATTTGCTAATTTAAACTTAACACCTCCCAACATACCATCACAAGCTAATCCTTGGCTTTTTTCTTTATTTATTTTCAATCCTACTACATTTAAATAACCTTGCAAAACCTTTATTATTCTACTCATACCTATGCATTTTTTTGCAGTAATGATAATATTGTCTACATAACAAAGCAAAATAGGCACAACTACCCCTTTGTTAGTTATCATAAATTCCTTTTCTTTATTTATAAATGCGGAAATCACATGTATTAGTAAAGAAAATATTATACTACTTGGAGACATCCTTGTCTTATACCCTTCTTAAGTACTATTTCCTTATTTAACCAACCATTAATCAATGCCCTCACTATAGTAAACTTACATGAAGTCATGCATACCCTTATAATCTTACTCCCTATATTATATGATTTCAATATATCCAATAACACATTTTTATGAATAGAACTGAATGCCTTGCTTACATCACCTACCATAATTCTAACCTGATTATTTCTATATAATACATCATTTACTACTTCCCATATAACTTAAAGAAACTCTTTCACATGTTTTCTTTTATACAATATATACATAGGGTTGCCACTTTTTCAAATGGCTAAAGTGGGACATTTTTGGTACAAACATCAGATTTTACAGGCCGACATAGACCCACGGCCAGTACAAAGGATATAACTTAACTTTTTTGCCTAAATAAAAGCTTATTCTTGTAGCATTTTAGCTGGTTATTCTGTTTCTTATAACATTTAGGTATTTCAGATACAGAATAACTGTTTTATGCAACTATTACATAAAATATAGAAAAAAATGTTGTCCTAAACTCTCAGGACATTTGCCATTTTTACAATTTTTTGTCATGACACAACTGCCCAAAGAGGGACTGTCCCTCGCAAAGTGGGACAGGTGGTAACCCTATATATACATTTATTCATAACTTTATTTAATTTGCTTTCCATTCTTCTTTGTAAAATCTTCATAATTTTGTATAATATGTATTGTTCAATATTCTTGGTCTCCAATTCTGAATTTCATCCTTGCAACCCATTTTTCATATACGTTTTATTACTCTGTTACACGGTTCTTTGTATCTAAAACCCTCACTTAACCATTCATTTAACACAATTGAGAAATATCCTTTTTGTACCATAGTCATATTTTTATACATTATATATTCCATCTGGACCAGCTGCCGACTCCAGGTTGACCAATTTAAGTACATTTCCCAGTTCCTTCATTGCAATTATTTTCTCCATCTCCTTACTATCTTGTTCTAAAAAAGAAATTACTTTCCATTTATTCTGTATTTGTATGTTTTTCCCTTTAAATAGTTTTTATGTAATTTTCTACTATTCTCCTAATTTTATCTTGTGTATTATACACTATGCCATTTATATCTTTCATTTTCCTCATTGCTGTTTTTTTTAATAATCTTACTCAAATAAGCACAATGTCTTCTTTTTTCCATGCAGAAAATATCTTTGTTTATACAAGAAATGCTTTAGTCTGGCATTATTCAGTTCATATACTACCTGTTTTTTTAAGAAAGAAAACTTCATCATTTCTTTCTAAACTGTCAAACGTCTCATTACTTAATGTTTTACACTTAATTTTTTCTTTCCTTCTTTTTTTCTTGTTCACATTGCATATAACGTTTCTTATACTTTTGTTTAAAATATAATCACCATTCTGACCAATCCTTATAAAAGACTTTCATCTCTACATGATCTTGCCACACTTCCAGGATTTTGTATTTTCCTAACTCATCCCATTTAACTTCATTTATTTTTTTACTCCCTTTGCCTATTTTTAAATATCCATCATTTCCTTTTAACCAAATCAAAATAGCTCTATGATCAGAAAAAAACTGCTATCAAAACATTTTCTTTCACTATTAACAATCCTGCAGCAAGTAGAAAGTAATCTATCTCCATTTTACATTCTCCTCTACTATAAGGCCATGTACTTTTATCCCATATTATCAATTGCCCACATTTTATAATTTCTAATACTTTTTTGACATCATAATCTTTTTTGTGTGTGTCTTAAGTTACAGTTGAAATCTTCTACCACAACTATTTCCATATTTATAACAACATATTGAATTAAATTCCTAAACATTTCTTCTGTCTCTTGTTTTGTCACATAAGCATAAATTGCAACAACTCCCAAATCCTGAGATTATTCCATCTTAATTCAGCAATGGCAACTATCCCCAAAATAACTAAAATAGTATTGAAAACTTTTACTGTAGCCTTATACGATATAGCAACCGCTGAACAATTATCTTTCCTTAAATTCCAAATCACATTATCCCCCCACTATATTTCAGTTTGACATATTTCTTCTTTAGTTAAAAAGCTATAATACCCAGAATAATAATATCACTGTCCTGTTGTTTACATCACTCAGTAATATTATCCTCTTACCAAACTTATTAAACTAACATTTATTGCAAAAATTTTACAAGTAGCAATCTTAAGTTATCCCTTTCCTTTCTTTTTTTCTTTACTATAACCTTCATTAGTTTTTCTTTTTCTTTCCCATACTCTTTTACCAATACAGCTTTTTTTTTGACGTCTCCTATATCACTAACATTTGAACATTCTTCTTCTAACGGTATATTTTTTCATTATCAAATTCTTGTTTCTCTTGTTTACTTTCTGAAATACCTGTCTGTAGTAAATCAATTTGTGTATCTATAGTTTCTGATTCTACCTCTAAGTTTTTAGTGTCTTGCCCCTGATCAAAGTATGCATATTTTCTGTTTCTAACTCCTTACGTTCTATACCTAAATGCCCTGTCTTCTTACATTTATAACATTTTAACTCACACATCTTCATAATGGGTCTATGTTAAATGTTCGAACATCCAAAATGTCGAACATTACATGGTCAAGACCAAATGTTTGACATTTGGATGTTCGAACATGAAAAAAAAAAAAAAAAAAAAAAAGAAAACACGGAAAAAAAACCACTGCGCCCCTCACACACCCCTACTTAAATATACCAACTCTGAGACCGCACTTCAGTGTAGAAAAGGGAAATTCTCCCTATCTGTACCATATGGTGCCATTGAAAGTCTGTCTTCGAGCACTCAAAATTTCGAACGTTTGGTCTCGACCATGTAAAGTTCGAAATTTTGAGCGTTCAAAGATTTGACAGGTGCCCTTCATATCATGCCCTAATTCCCCACATGTATAACATTTTCTCTTTTCACAACTGCTAACCAAGTGATCAGATTTAACACAAAGAAACCAAGATTTTGATTGACCTAAATATGTCACTGTACCTTTATCCTCATCTCCATTTATAATGCTAGTAATGTGCACAATCTTTTCATTTTCTACATTTATAACAAGACAGTCCCATGTCCCAGTCCATAAACCACTTTTATCATATACTTTGGAGATTTCTAGTACATCTTTACATATTTTCAATAAATTTACTTTTAAAGTCTCTTTCTCTGCTTCGTTTCTAAACTGTATATAAACCTTTTTTGTTTCTCTGTCAAAGTCCTTAAGATGTACTGATTCCAAAGACAACAGTCTTTTTTTCATATTCTGCTATAAACTTCTCCATCAGTTGTCCAGATTCAAAAATGATATCACAGTAACTCTCTTAATTTACATGTATAAAAGCTCTTACCTCATTTGCTTTAGTTCCAAGAGGTGCAATTATTTCATCCTATACCTTGTATCTGCCCAGTTTGGAATCATATTTTTTATATTCTTACTTTAAATTACTTCTTTTTTAACTCGTATAATCTTTCTTCTCTTCTTTTTCTTTCTGTGCTCCTATCTTCACCATTTTTGCATATGACTACTTTACTGCTGGTTCTGTTTTGTGACCATCTTCTCACTGTATTCTGTCCATGATGTCCCGTCAGAAAACATCTTTGCCACTTTTTGGATCACTCATATCTGCTAAGTCATTAAGTAATTCATCCAACAACCCTCCCAACTGCAGGGTTGCAACAACACATTCTTGTGCTGAATCCCCTTCCCCGAAGAGGGTCTGCTGGAATAAATCCAAAAGAATCTATCACTGGTACTGTTTCCTTTTTTCCTTCCACTACTACATGAAACTCCCATGAAATCTTGACTGCTTGTTTATCATTCATGCCTGCTAACTTCTCCTTTAAAGGCTTGGTTGCCTTTAACTCGATACTGCCATTATCGGCCACATTCGTCTTCTTTCTTTCCTTCAAAATGAGTGATTCACCAATATCTCATGAATCTAACTCTTTTACTTCTTTTCTTGGCTCCATACTTTCTCCTGGTTTCTCCAAGCCACCTTCATGTTCGGACTGGAAACTGTTAGTGTCACATTCAGTAATGTCCCCATACATAAAAAGATTAGAGGAAGTTCCCCGATGCCCTGGGCAAATTTCCCCTGATAGTATAAATGTCACCTTAGGTCTCCCCTGAAAAGAGGCTACTAAACTAGTGAGGCTAACCTGGACAACAAAGGATGAATAAAATAAGCAAATAAATAAAAATAAATAAATGGGCAGTGTTCCTGGAACTTCATGTAGTGAATACTGTGTCACCAATACTTTTCAAACATGGTTAAGTGTCCTTTAAGGCTCTTTGAGTATTTGCTTTCAACAATGTACTTTTTGGTTCAGAGTATGAGAATAGCACAAAGTGCATAATATAAACTATAAAATGTCACATTAAATTATCAACGTTATACAGTATAGATGTATGTTTATACAAAAAAATAAAAATAAAACTAGGTAGTACAAATATAGTAAGCAGAAAGGAATGCTATAGGTAATGGGTTAGGTATAGAAGGGGTATGTGCCACATACATTTCACAACATCCCCAGAGGAATGGTTTAGAGTGCATGCAGGAAAAATGCTGTTATCTCCTGTACATGCAATAAAGTCTACACTGGTCATGCTTTCAAAATATTTAAATAGTCCTACAAAATGTGCATATGTAGTTAATCAGTCAGTTTCATTTTAGCAGTTTAAATTAAGTAGATTAGGTGACAAGAACATGCATTTATTATTGTATTTTGACTTTAAATAATCCTCTCCCCAAACCGTTTCTATATTAAATATTTAGAAACCAAACCACCAGTGACCAGAGTGGAGAAAACACCACAAGGAACAAACAACCCACTCTGTGCTGTTGCCTCAAAAAAATCCACAGGCATGAAATGATCCAAAATATTGGTAAAAACACAGGTTTATTACTCCAGCCAGTCAAAGCAGTAAAATAGCTTAAAAACCATACAGAATAAATAGAACACAACTGTAGTGTATCCAACACAGTCAAGCACTTTCGTCCTGCTCTAGGACTTCTTCAGAACTGTGTTTGCTAAAACCCACTCCCTCTTTTATACTGACAATTAACTAATTAAAATTTAAATCATGTTAACCCTATAGAATCTGTTAAAAAGTGTGTAGTAAGCTTTAGTGTTTCTGTGAATGAAAGCATTGTTGTTTACTGAACTAGGTTCTTTTCTATTACAAAATAGTGACCCTATGTTTCAATTCAGGTTTTATAGATACATTGTCGTTGATGCCTGGGGTTACCATGGCATTAAATCACCCCAGGAAAAAAAAAATGAGGTGGCAATTGAGACTTAATGCCACGGTAAGCAAACACAGTTCTGAAGAAGTCCAAGAGCAGGATGAAAGCGCTTGACTGTGTCGGATACACTACAGTTGTGTTCTATTTATTCTGTATGGTTTTTAAGCTATTTTACTGCTTTGACTGGCTGGAGTAATAAACCTGTGTTTTCACCAATATTTTGGATCATTTCATGCCTGTGGATTTTTTTGAGGCAACAGCACAGAGTGGGTTGTTTGTTCCTTATATTAAATATTTGTAACCACCATGTTCAAATGGAAAAAATAATTAATAAAATAATATAAAAATAAAAGTGATAGAAAGAAAAGAAAAATGAAAATGGGAAGGGATAACTAGACTGACGTAAACTGAAGAATATCCACCACTAAGAAAGACTAAAAAGAGGCCAGACTATAAAACATTAGTACATCTAGCTTAAATTATCCCACAATGTACAATTTATGAAAGCTAAATAATAAGGCCACCAATGATTTAATGGAAATTAAGGAAGTAAGTGTGTCTTTTAATTTTTTAATATGCATCAACTGTTGCCAGATCTATAGCAGTTTGTGTTCTCATATCATATTGTCAACATATTCAATAAATAACTATTCAAGGAATGCAAAAAAACATAAATAAGGAATGTCAAATCATAGGTTCAGAGGTATGTACTAGGCAAATGGCCCTGGAGCCTTTACAAGCCTAGCCCATAGGATTACCCTGGCATCCTGCCACCCGACGTTAGTCCGTCGAGTAGAGCCACTGGAGTGATCTGCAGGGTGAATTTTCTATTTCCCATCCACTCATCAAGATTTCTCTTCAAGAGGGCCATTGAGGTGCTTTGTTTGACATGTATGGGAAGTCTATTCCACAGCATGGGCAGTCTCTGTATTATGAAACTGTCTCTCCAGCATATTCTGTTGATTGTGGTAATGAAGTTGAGGTCTCTGGAGCCTGTGGTGCGGAGGGATTGGGATTTCTTTAGATGTAGCATTTCAGACAGAGCTGGGTCAGACATGGCTTCGTAAGTCAAGCAGAGATTGTGTCTAAGTAGGCGATATGAGACAGAGAATAGTTTTTTTGAGTCTGTCCATATAGGACAGGTGTTTAAGGCCAAGGATCATCTTTGTGAGGTACTTTTGCAGCCTCTCCAGTTGTTGCAGGTGTCTAGTGAGGTACATGCCAAATGGGGCATTGTACTTGATGATTGGCCTAATGAGGGAAGAGTAGAAGGAGACAATGACCTCTTTCTTCCTGGATGCAAAACCCTTAGTTATGAGATGTGCCACACAGAAGGACTTACTGACCACAGTGGCAATGTGGTGGTCAAAAGAGAGGTTGCTGTCAACCTGTGTTCTCAGATCTCTTATAACGCCTTCTGTGTTCAGTGGACTACCATTGATGTGGTAATTCATGGGAACTGGGTTTTTCCCAAAGGGGATGACGACACATTTTTAGGCATTGAGCTTAACAGTCATTGGTCTCAGTGAGGCCTTTCTGCAGGATGTCAACATCACTTGGGGAGTTAATAATAGCTCCCAACTTGCAATCATTTGTGAACTTTGCCAGCCAGAGTCCCTTCATATGGCCTGGACTTCAGAAAAGTAGATACCAAACAGGAGAGGACCCAGGACCAAACCCTGTGGGGTTCCACTAGTGACTGGTCGGCAGTCTGACTTGGAGTCAGCTACTTTCACACTCTGGGTTCAATCTGTCAGCCAGTTTGCAACCCACCTAGTGATATAGTGGTTGAGGCCTAGCTTAGTGAGTTTTTCTATGATTCCTGAGTGGGGAATGGTATAAAAGGCCTTGGCCAGATCAAGGTAAGCTGTATGAACCATCTTGCCTTCATCCACAGCTCTGGTGACTGACTTAAAAAAGTCGACCAGGTTGAGCAGGCATGATCTACCCTTCACAAAACCAAACTGTGTGAGATCCAGAGTTTGGAGATTCCCTACATCATTGTTTATTAGATCCATGATGATGCGTTCCATAGCTTTGCATATCAGACTCATCAGTCTAATGGGGCGATAGGTCCCAGGGTCTGTAGTCGCTCCTCCTTTATGGAGAAGAATGACTGTAGCAGTGCACCAAAGCCTAGGATGAGGCTGTGATTGAACAGGGCACACAGGTGTGGTGCCAGTTCACTCCGTAGTTCATGAAGAACACAGCCAGGTATATTGTCAGGTCCCATAAAAGCTGTATTCTTGGCCTTGGATAGTGCTGTTTTAACCTGTGCAGCAGTAATACTGGATGTCTTGCAATCTAATGGTATTGTGATTGGTCCTTTGGGGGGGTAAAGTTGGCACTGAATCTGTCAGCCAGTATATTGGCAATATTTGTTGGCTCGGTATAGGAGGTACCATTGTGCAGTAACTCAGAGCAAATCTGGGCATTGCCATGGAGATTCTTTACATAACTATAGAAGGCATTGTGGTTGTCTTTACTATCTGCTGCAATTCTGTTTTCATAGCTAGCTTTAGAGGATTTGATGAGGGATCTCAACTTTTTGTTGAGGCTGATAAGGGAGTTTTTCCAGTCTTGGTACTTCACATTATTCTGCATCAGTTTCTTCCTTCTCTTGTAAAGTTTGTTTATGGCAGGGAACCACCCGATTGGCTTCCTTTTTTAGAGGAGACCACCTTAGTTCTATTGGGTATGGCGAGATCCATGCATTTGTGTACCAGTCCGTACAGTGCATTTGTGTATGATTCGGCGGTCATGCAACTATTCTCAATTTGCATTGGTGCTGTGAAGTTAGCCACTTTTGTTTTTAGGAGCCCAAAGTTAGCTTTGGAGAAGTTTTTCATGGTGATTACCTTTGTGGGGGGGTGGGATGGATGTGGATTTCCAAGGTGATTAGTTTGTGGTCAGATCTCACCAGGGAGGAGTTGACTATTAGTGTAGAGCAATTGTCACCCATATTAGTAATGACCAGATCAAGGATGTTGCTACCTCTAGTGAGGGTAAGAATGAGCTGGTCCAGGGCATTGGAATTAATGAATTCCAGGAAATGCTGGGCAAGTGTATTGGTACATGAGTAGTTTTTCCAGTTAATGGAGGGGTAGTTGAAGTCACCCAGTATGAGAGTGTTAGGTTGGACCCTAATATTCTCCAGGGTGCTTAGGAATGTGGAGTGTGAGTCTAGGGACATGGTTGGGGACCTATAGTAGGCTACAACCTGAATTGCTGTCTTACCCAATGTTAGCTGCACCTGAAGTATCTCTGATGGGTTATGTTGGGCTACTAGTCTGGAGGTGTGTGCACATCCTTTATGAATATGAAAACACTGCCTTTGGAGCTTCGGTACAAGTTCTGGGGCCAAAAGTTGAGGAATGAGTTATAGCCTGGTAGTGCATGGGGTGCTTTCTGCTGCTTTGAACCAGGTCTCTGTTACAGCACAAATGTTAATGTTCTCCATTTTAAGGAGTGCTTTGAGTGACTGCATTTTTAGATTTAGACTTCTAGCATTGAGCAGCATGACCCTCAGATTGCATTTGTTTGTAGCTGTTACAGTGGTAATTTAGACTTTGGAACATTGTCTAAAAAGGCACTATAGGGGTGGCAAGAGCCTTGGCCAGTATCCAGAAGCTCAGGGGTGACAGAGTGGGACAGCAGTGTGCCTCACTATCGAGTCACCTGTGACTAGTGTGTTGGGCATGCTGTTTTGCCTTAGGGGCTTTAGTTGAGTGGCACACTGTTTAGGAGAGTTATGTCTCTCATGATTAGTGTTGTGTTGTGGTGGTTGAGTGCTTTTCTGCCTTGAAGGCCTCTGCTGCTTGGGTAGATTTTTATTGAGAGCCTCCATGAAGGTGGGTGTGTGGTTTGTGTTTTTATGTGAAGGCAGTGCTCATGTGTGTTCTGGAGGGCTATGTGTTCCATGTGGTATGGTGCAAGTGTTGACCTTCTCCTCTTGACCAGCTATTCTGGTCTTGGATGGAGAGTTCATGGCTTCCAGTTTAGATATATAAGTGCATCCCTCACATCTCTCATTGGTTTTATTCCACCATTTAGAAATCCAGGTACAGTCCACACAACAGTGAAAGAGGTAAATATACACACAGTTACAATGCCAACATCTGGGATAATTTTTAATTCCATTCTTCCATAATCTTGACAGGGAATAATACATTCCATGCAAGATATACATTTTCTACCACACCTTTTAACTGCCCATATTTTCACAGAATATCCCGATATTTTGCCTCATATGCTTGATTTGCTTGGCATGCTGACACAAAATTATTCTAACAACTTTTTATGTTTATAAGAGCAATATTTAAAATTTGTCCTGATTTTTGGGCCTTTGTACCCCCATTATTTTTAGCTTTGTTCAGATTTCTTGTGCTAAGAGGTTGCAAGGTTTCATACTAGAAATAAATATTATTGCAGATTTATGTAGTCACATTTGTAAAATTAAGTCACTAAGAATAATTTTGAAATTAAAATAGCAATGTTTTATCTTATTTCTGTTTACCAGGTCATATATTTTCCTTATTCATTGACCTAATAGCTCTATATGCCATCAATAGTTGTTTCTTTTGTGCTAAAACTCAAATGCATTTTAAGTTTCTTTGCTAGTGGTATTTATAAATTCAATACATGTTCTAGCAATCTGTGATATATCATGTTAACTACTAGTCTGTGATATAAAATACCAATTGGAGTACAATAAGACTGGTAAAAATTTGGGAGAAAAGGAAAATAACCCCAGGGTGTACTAGTTTTACCATGGTATACAGACACATTTAAACATGTTATAGCAGAAGTAAAGTGGGACGTGATAACAATGAAAAACAAAATCTGCGTTTTGGGTATATAAAACCAGTTTTATTGTCATAGTAGACTTAAAATTATCTTTGTTGTTGAATAAAACAAATTCTGAGTACATGGGAAATGTACTATATTGATAAAGCTTTGCACTGTTATGTAATGCTTCACATTAGGATAAAACAATCCACATCAAGAAAGAGGGGCAGTTATTACATGCCAAGAAATACAGAGAGATCCATTATGCCAGAATTATTTCCTGAAAATTGTTTATATATGTTTTGTGTTTCGTTTATCCATTTGGTATCTTGTGAAATTATTATATATTGAAGAGGAAGTATAATTAGTAGAAGGCAGAGAATTATTACATTAGGAGATTCTAGCATAGAAGAATATTTACTTTTTGGTATTAATCAAATTTAATTATTGCTTATACCTAATTATTATAGTTTCATCAAAAATAAGAACTCAGTGTTTACCTGGAAGTATGCCTTCTAACGGAACAATTAGAATGTTATAATATGCTATGTTTTATAACTCATTTTTAATCCTGCAATTTTTGGGCTACCTAAGGAAATCGGAAACATATGAAATTTCAGCTATATAGTTGTTACTTTTTAGAATCATGCCCTTGGAATAAGCTAGTACCACATATTCATAACATTTTATAATTATTCCTGCAATTATTGAAGCTAACATAAATGAAAAAGTGTCAGTGCAGTTATTGAATACCTCTGTCACAATTTTCAACTGTGGGAATATGGTTGCTTTTACATAGATCTTAACATGCATATATATGCTCTTATATTTTGTTTTACTTAAATAATTGGGTCTAGTAAATTATAACATAACAATATTCAGAATATGCATTGATAATTTAATAAATTGAATGATTTTGTTTTATCTTATTTTATTATGTTTGACTAAATCTCATCATTTCAGTTGCCCTATAATTTAAGAACTATTGACAAGTTTATACACTTGCAGAAATTTAAAAAGACTAAAGCCAAATTGACTAGAACACAAAATTTTATTTAAGCATGGCAATATGCAATTATTTATGAATGTAGTGATTATTCTGTAGTCAATATTCAAGAATGATATAGGCTGAAAGTGTATGGGTTATGTCTTAACTTTCCCTCCTTTAAAATCAGTATAATATTATCTATATTCTTGGAAGCCAGTGAGTCCCAAATTGGGCTAGTTAAGAAATGTTGAGTACATAAAGTATATCAAGCTGGTTCATGTGCAGAGCATAGATTTTATTGTTCTTAAGACATCTTGAAAAACCTGATGAAGAACTGTCCCAGAAAAGGGATGTTTATAAGTCTATTAAATCCAACTATAAAGTTCTTGACCTTCTTTTTCATATATTTTATTGTGAATTTGATTTCATAAAAATAAATTCTGATTGCTTATAGCTGGGCCATAGTTAAGTACTATGGTCTAAGACCCAAGAGTTTTTCAGTCAGGGCTTCTACTTATGTTTCCACTAGCCCCAGGCAATTTAAATACCAGTTTTAAATTAATTACGTTACTTTCATAGATTCATGGATTAGTACTACACTAATGACCCAATGGGGCCTTTCTAAGTCTAGCCAAGTTTTCCTGAAAGAATAACGATGTCCTTGTATCCAAATAGGACACTGAGGTCCAGGCATTTAAAAGCTACCTCTGTCCATAAGGGACATGGGTGCCAGACCTGGTGTAAATTTCCTGTTCCCCATCCACTGGTCTAGGTTGCTCTTAAATGAGTAATAGACAAGCTCAGCTTCACATGGATGGGAAACCTGTTACATAGGAGGGCAGTCTCTTGGATACATATCTGTTTCTCCAGAATGTTCTGTTTAAGCCCCAGAAAAAATTTCAGGTCCCTAGACCTTGCATTTCTGGTACTCTTTGACTTACAAATATGCAGGAGATTCATAAGTGTGGAGTTTGCGGATGCCTTGTAAGCCAGACATAGATTACCCCTCAGCAATTTATATGAGATTCAGTAGAGGGAATGGGCTTTAAGGTGCTCTACATTAGGCAGGTTTGTTATGTATTGTATTCTTTTTGTAAGGAACCTCTAAGATTGCTGTAGTTGCTGCATATGCCTTGAGAGGTACATTCTGAAGGGAACATTGTACTTTATAATTGGTCTGATAAGAGTGGAATACAATGGGATAATGACCTCTTTGGACCTGGATGCCATGCCTTTACTTATAAGTTGCAAAAACACCACAGTGAGGAAGCAAACAGCTAATACCAAACAGCTTTATTAAAAAATGTTGAGCGTTTTCTTCCCTTCTATAACAAGGGACTTCTTCAGAACAAATACAAGAAACACAACCCCAGCCTTATATAATAATCAATAACACTAATTAATGTAATATATCAATTACACTTTAAAAGACATAGCATATTAAAATCTCTATGCTAAAACTAAGACCCTATGATGTAATACCATACTTAATATTCAGTAATTTAAATCACAAAACTTATATATGTAAAACATAGTATATATATATAAATATATATGTACAATATTAAATATGTTGTTCAAACCAAATGCTAACATGTACAGGGCGAAACCTTACCCTAATATATTTTTTAACTTTAGGATTCTAGATATACTAATAGCTGCTTTTATACCTGAGTACCTTGTGGCATCAAGCCTCAACTGCCATCTTAACTCGCACACATCTTAATGTATGTCTAGACATCTACCTTGTGGATCTTTATACAAATGTTGAATCACAAAAAATCGGAAAACATTGTTCCTGCATTCATTAATGTGTCTAGCAAGTGCATTTGTTTGCCTACTATGTCGGGTGTCTAATAAATGTTCACATATCCTATTTTTAAAAGATCTGGCAGTTTTCCCTACATAGAAAATAGGGCAATCAAGGCACTTTGCCACATAAACCACAACACAAACACAAAAGGATTTCTTCACTACTGTGGCCACATGGTGGTCGTATGTAAGTCTACTGTCTACATGTATAACCAGATCCCTGACCACTAGGTTGACTTTTATGGGTGTATTATCAACATGGCAATTAGACAGGATGATTGTCTTCCCAAAGGTGCAATTATGCATTTCTTAGCATTGAGTTTAAGCTCATGGCTTTGGCACCATTTGTTGGCCAGAGATAAACCATCATGAAGAATGCCTGTTTCTGCAGGAGAGTTATGATAACAACCAGCTTGCAATCATCTGTAAAGTTAGTCAGCCACAAACCTTTAGCATTTGCTTTCATTTAAGAGAAATAGATGCCAAAATGGAGCAGACCTAGTATCAAGCCCAGGGGAACTCAGATAGTGACTGGCCTCTTGGTGGAGGCGGCCTCACCTATTTTGACCAGTGGGTGATAAAAAAGTTTGTATCTAAATTAGTGAGCTTGTCTATAATGCCTGAGTAGGGTCAGGAGTGGCCTTATGCCAACTGGTGCCCTAGGCAAAAGGGATCCATGGAGCCGCCACCACATCACCCGGTGTCCCCATCCTAGTCTACCTACACCAAATAAATACTGGAAAAGCTCCCCTACTAGAGCAGCACCCTAGGCAGCCACCTAGTTGGCCTATGCCTAAGGCCAGCCATGAGTAGGGTATTATATCAAAAGCCTTGGCCAGGTCATGTAAGCTGTGTGCACAGTTTTACCTTCATCCAGTGTTTTGGTGACCCTCTCAAAAAAGTCCACCAGATTTAACTGGCATGACATTTCTTTAAGAAAGCTGAACTGTGATGCGTCCAGTGTTTGCAGTTTACCTATGTCCTCATTTATCATGTCCATGATGATTCTTTTCATGGCCTTACATACTGTATGAGGCTAGTAAGACTTATGGGTCTGTGGTAACTGGTATCAGTGGTTCAACCTCCTTTGTGCAGGGGAATGACTGTAGCCATCATCCATTCCTTCAGCACAAAACCTGACTGTAGGCTCCAGATGAAAAGTGATTCAAGTGGACTAGGAAGTTATGTTTCATGCCATTTATTTAAGCATCCTAGGATGTTATTGGTGCCCATCAATGCAGTGTTTTTAGCTGGGAAAGTGCATTGATGACCGGTTTCTTAGTAATGGTTGGGTGGATTGTGGTATATGGTAATTCCTTTTGACAATAGGGGGGAGTGGGGGTAGAAACTGAGCTGAACCTGTAAGCCAAAAGGTTGGCAATGACCTCAGGTTCAGTGTGGGTGATGCCATTTACAGTAAGTTCTGCTCATCATTGCACATTTCTCCTGCAGTTATGGACATAGCTGTAGAAAGGTTTGTGGTTGCCCTTAGCCTGAGAAGCTATTTTTTCTTAAATTTAGCCTTTGAAGTATTAATTAAACACTCTTAGCTGCCTGTTTAGATTGGTCAGAGGGCTTTTAGTATGTATGGCTTGGTTCCTCCTATGCTGTGCCAAGATTTTTTTCTTTTATTGTATAACCAGTTGATATTGTGATTCCACCAGAGTGGCTTGTCTTTTGAGTTTCTCTTATTCTTAATACAAGTTGACACAGCTCATGCTATACAGCTATCAATATGGCTGGACAGAGATTTTGTAAATAGCTCAGCATATGCTATGGAGTTTACTCGGTCTGGAGGGGCTTGGAATTTAACCATGGTATCAGTTTGTAGAGAGAGGTTAGCCATGGAATAGTTCATAAAAGTTTTTGGTTTTGCTAGATTCCAGATTTAATTTTTATTACAAGCAATACTGCCTTATGGTCAGATCTTACATCTGAAGACATTACATCCAGTGAGGAACATCGACCCGCCATGTTCATGAGTACAAGGTCAAGGATGTTTGTGCCCCAGGTAGGAGAATGGACCAGCTGTTCTAGGATGTTGGTATTAACAAAGTTTAGGAATTGCTGGGCTTGTGCATTAGAAATGATGTAGGATTCCCAATCTATAGACAGGTAGTTGAGATTACCATGAACATTGTATTGGGCTGAAAGTTAGGGACTCTAGTACATTGAGGCAGGTAGTACGGGTTTCCTGGGAAATGGAGGAGGACCTATAGGTTGCAAGGATATTGTATGAGGTCCTGTTTATGGTTAGATGACATGTTCCAGAATATCAGAACATCTAGGAGATATTAGAAATTCTAGGCTGGATAGTCCTGTGGCTAGTCACTTTAGTGCAGAGCATGGGAGTTCGGTGAGAGATGTAATTTTTAGTGGTGTTGCCAGACCATATGGGATGGGGGGAGGTAACCATAGTTTTCAACAGAGGTTATTAAACATGGAATCTAGGTTTATTATTAATTTCAACACTCTCTTTCCCAATGGGATGAATTTAGAAATATGAATGATATTATATGTAATATTTGAATTCATAGTAATAATACGTTAAAAAAATGTTTAAGTATGTTTAAATAATGAATTTGTAAAAAGAAGTTTTGTATAGGTAATTTATAGCCTTATATTGGTAGATTTGAAGTTTAGTATTTGTGGCTTTAAAATTTTGAAATATTGCTAATTGCATTTATTTAATCAATTAATGTAATTAGAAGGTGGTTCTTATAGAATTGCTTCTGAACATGTTAACTATTCCATTGAAGGCGAAGGCCGAGGTACCAGAATTAGAAATAAAATATTTTATTCTTCAGTCTATGCTGTTATTTCCGTTGTTGTGGTTTTCGGTATATTTGGACTTTTCACTGTTCTCTACAGTATTGGTGTGTGTTTTTTGGTTGATTACAATGTCCACCAACGGAGCAGCGGGACCACCAGTTGCCACAAGGAACAATTTGTATGTTTTGAACTTTTCTTCCATTTTGAAGGCTAGAGAAAAAAGGTTTGCCTCCAACGACCCATGGGTTTGTGGCAGCAATGATTATGCTATAAAGTTTGAGAAGTTGGAAAAATGAATGGTAAAGGAAGCAACTGTTTTTTATGATTTAAAGCTATTGGAAAAGTATGTCAGTTCCAATACCACTCCAAGGGGGCTTAGAGTGGACCGTTTACCTGCATATGAATTCTTGGAGGAGGAGTCTGATCTTTTCGCAGAATGGAAAGAGATTTCCCTACAGTGCACTTTGGGCTGGCTAAAAGTGCTTATCAAGCGCAATGAAAGAGCACTTGTTAAAATACGTTCCAATATTATTGAACTGCAAGAGACATTATGTAATAATTCCCTGGAAGCAGATTTTGCACAGAACTTAAATGACATTAAGTCAAGAGTGTTAAAAATAGAAATGCAGGTAGTGCAACGTAAAAAGAAAAAGTTTGTACGAGACACCAATGATTATGGTACGGGGATGATTTTTTCTTGGCAATTCAACTTTAAGAGGGGGCGTGGTAGATCTGCTACAAAAAACAGCAGAAGCAGATCCCGCGGCCTTAGAGACACTTCCGGTTCATCGATTGAAGTAGATTCAGCGGGAAAGAAAAGTGTCTCCTGGGATGAGGTAAATGCTGAAAGTACTGTGGGTTTTAGCGGTCCGCAAGAGACTACTTCATCTGATAAAGATAATTTGACTCAAAGGAAGGGGCGCAATCGGCGCTTTCAGGCGAAAAGAAAGAACAACTGATTCAGTGTTTTATACACAAGGGACAGATGATAGTGGACATATTTCTCATAATGGTGGTGGGATAAGAACTGCATATAATGGTTATTCTAACTCTTTTGCAGGTGAGAATTTAAATATAATTAATCTCTCTGATGTATGCATTTCTGATGTCATGAAACAAGTTTTGTATAAAGGAACTAAATTTGTTCCAACACACATTCCTTCAATGGCTGATTTAATGTTAGAGGCCAAAGAGTTTTGCAGGAAGTTACATTTGAAAGTTTTTTTGCAAACAAAGGGAAAGGAATGGGTAGTATTTTGGAAGAAATTAATGATGTTTCTGTTCTTGAAAGTTCGTTAATGGATATGTCAGTTTATGAGAATGAAATGATAGACATTTTTTCAGAATTAGAACATCGTTCATCTTCTGATTTAGCTTTTGAGTTTTGCACTGGTTATGGAAGATTTACAATTCCTAAAGTACCTTAAGTTAGTGAATTTATTCCTCCTAAATTGAACAACAGTATAAATGTTTTTGAAAAAACCTTGACTAAGCAAATTGTGAAGGAATTTGGGGTATTTAAAAAACACCAGAAGGGTTATAATCTTTCAAAAATAGAATGGCAAGCTCTTTGTGAAATAAGGGAAAAGAGTGACAAATATGTTTTCACGGAGTCTGATAAAGGTGGAAACTGGGTTATCTTGTCTAGAGATAGGTACAACTCTCTGGTGTTAGATTTGCTATCTGATAGTGATACTTATGAAAGTTTACCAACAAATCCCAAGGTGGAATTCAATAATGCCTTATATGATCTATTGGAAAGGGGTGAACATTTGGGTTTCTTTACTCGTAGAGACGTTAAAAAGTTATTTATAAAGACCCAAAGGATGCCAGATTTTTTATCATTCCTAAGATTCATAAGGATTTGAGAAATCCACCTGGGCATCCAATTGTTTCAGGGAGAGGTGCTTTTTTACAAAATGTTGGTATGTTTCTGGACTCAGTTTTGAAAGAACACTTACCAAGAATATCCTCACATGTTAAAAATACTAAGGAAGTTTGTGATTTTTTTAAGGGTATTATTTGGGAAAGTGATTTTTACTGGGTCAGTGTGGATGTAAAGTCACTATATACCTGCATTAATACCTTTTGGGGACTTGAAGCAGTAGGCAAATTGTTGGGAGAAGGCCCACATACTTCCTATATTATTAGTTTGTTGGAATTTTGCCTTACACATAATTAGTTTGAGTTTGAAAAGAAATTTTATTTGCAGAAAGTTGGTACTGCAATGGGTGCCTGCTTTGCTCCTTCATATGCTGTTATTTTCATGGGATTTTTTGAAAATTTATTTCTGTATTCTAAGAATTTTTTCCAAAATAGGGTGATCAAGTATAAGAGATTTATTGATGACTTATTATTTCTATGCAAGGGGAACCCCAAAGAATTTGAAGTATTTATCTCTAGCCTAAAAGAAAATCTGTGTGGATTGGATTTTACTTTTATTATAGGTGGAGATAAAATACAATACTTAGATGTGCAATTTTATGTGGGTGTGGATGGCAGAATACAACATAAACCTTTCCACAAAACCACAGCTGTTAACAATTTTTTACATGCTTCTACTATGCACAGCTTTCATCTTGTAAATTCATTGCCTTTTGGAGAATTCAAACGTATTGCAGGAAATATTTCAGAGAAGGATAATTGTATAATGGAATTTGATAGAGTACAGGAAAAATTGTTTGAGAGAGGATATTCACATGAAGTGATAAGTAGAGCCCAAGTTAAAGTTAAAAAAGTACTAGGGTTAGCACATGATTTTCAGAGGTCTGCAGGTAGTGGAAGAATTCACTACGGTGAAACAAATGGGGAAGATGAGAATAAATTTAAGGAAGAAAATGATGAGACAAATAGGATTTTCTTTGTGAATAAATTTTCAGCTTTTTCTCCCATTTTAAGAAGACTGGTAATGGAATTGTGGCCTATCATTGGAAATGATGAAAGCCTTAGAAATATTATGCCTAGGGATGTGATTTTTTTCCTATGGTAGATTTCAAAATTTAAAGGAGTTAGCAAGGAGGAAAGGCAGAAGGGAAAAATTGGCCAATGCAGGAGCTTATGCGTGTGGTAGATGTAAGGTTTGTGATAAGATCAGGAATTTGGATGGTACTAGGATCAATGGCATTTTATACAATGCCATTGACCACTTTGATTGTAACTCATTCGGGGTTATTTATGTTATAGGATGTAACTGTCCTGTTAAAAATGGTATATTGGGCAAACTAAACATAAGGTAAAACTAAGAATATTAGAACATCTAGGAGATATTAGAAATTCTAGGCTGGATAGTCCTGTGGCTAGTCACTTTAGTGCAGACCATGGGAGTTCGGTGAGAGATTTAATTTTTAGTGGTGTTGCCAGACCATATGGGATGGGGGGAGGTAACCATAGTTTTCAACAGAGGTTATTAAACATGGAATCTAGGTTTATTATTAATTTCAACACTCTCTTTCCCAATGGGATGAATTTAGAAATATGAATGATATTATATGTAACATTTGAATTCATAGTATTAATATGTTAAAAAATGTTTAAGTATGTTTAAATAATGAATTGGTAAAAAGAAGTTTTGTATAGGTAATTTATAGCTTTATATTGGTAGATTTGAAGTTTAGTATTTGTGGCTTTAAAAATTTGAAATGTTGCTAATTGCATTTAATTAATCAATTAATGTAATTAGAAGGTGGTTCTTATAGACTTGCTTCTGAATATGTTAACTATTCCATTGAAGGCAAAGGCAGAGGTACCAGAATTAGAAATAAAATATTTTATTCTTCAGTCTATGCTGTTATTTCCATTGTTGTGGTTTTGGTATATTTGGACTTTTCACTGTTCTCTACAGTATTGGTGTGTGTTTTTTGAATGACTGTAGCCATCATCCATTCCTTCAGCACAAAACCTGACTGTAGGCTCCAGATGAAAAGTGATTCAAGTGGACTAGGAAGTTATGTTTCATGCCATTTATTTGAGCATTCTAGGATGTTATTGGTGCCCATCAATGCAGTGTTTTTGGCTGGGAAAGTGCATTGATGACCTGTTTCTTAGTAATGGTTGGGTGGATTGTGGTATATGGTAATTCCTTTTGACAATAGGGGGGAGTGGGGGTAGAAACTGAGCTGAACCCATAAGCCAAAAGGTTGGCAATGACCTCAGGTTCAGTGTGGGTGATGCCATTTACAGTAAGTTCTGCTCATCGTTGCACATTTCTCCTGCAGTTATGGACATAGCTGTACAAAGGTTTGTGGTTGCCCTTAGCCTGAGAAGCTATTTTTTCTTAAATTTAGCCTTTGAAGTATTAAGTAAACACTCTTAGCTGCCTGTTTAGATTGGTCAGAGGGCTTTTAGTATGTATGGCTTCGTTCCTCCTATGCTGTGCCAAGATTTTTTTCTTTTATTGTATAACCAGTTGATATTGTGATTCCGCCAGAGTGGCTTGTCTTTTGAGTTTCTCTTATTCTTAATACAAGTTGACACAGCTCATGCTATACAGCTATCAATATGGCTGGACAGAGATTTTGTAAATAGCTCAGCATAAGCTATGGAGTTTACTCGGTCTGGAGGGGCTTGGAATTTAGCCATGGTATCAGTTTGTAGAGAGAGGTTAGCCATGGAATAGTTCATAAAAGTTTTTGGTTTTGCTAGATCCCAGATTTAATTTTTATTACAAGCAATACTGCCTTATGGTCAGATCTTACCTCTGAAGACATTACATCCAGTGAGGAACATCGACCCGCCATGTTCATGAGTACAAGGTCAAGGATGTTTGTGCCCCATGTAGGCAAATGGACCAACTGTTCTAGGATGCTGGTATTAACAAAGTTTAGGAATTGCTGGGCTTGTGCATTAGAAATGATGTAGGATTCCCAATCTATAGACAGGTAGTTGAGATTACCATGAACATTGTATTGGGCTGAAAGTTAGGGACACTAGTACATTGAGATAGGTAGTACGGGTTTCCTGGGAAATGGAGGAGGACCTATAGGTTGCAAGGATATTGTATGAGGCCCTGTTTATGGTTAGATGCACATGTATCAGTTCCACTGTGTCATACATAGGTTCATAGGTTCATAGGTAGGTACTAGGCTATTGGCCCTAGGGCCTATATAAGCCTAGCCAAATGGTACCCTGGCTTTTGCCAACCAAGAAAATTATTTTCCTGTGCCCCTGTCAAGCAGAGCCACAGAAGTGATCCCCGGGGTGAATTTCCTATCTCCCATCCAATCATCAAGATTTTTCTTGAAGAGTGCTAATGAGGAGCTTTGTTTGATATAGATAGGTAGTTTGTTCCAGAGTATGGGAAGTCTCTGGGACACGAATCTATCCATCCAGCATGTTCTGTTTATTGTGGTGACAAGGTTTAGGTCCCTAGAGCATGTAGCTCAGATGGATTGGGATTTCTTTACGTGGAGCATGTCCAACAGCTCTGGGTTTGACATAGCTTTGTATGTTAGGCAGAGATCACCTCTGAGTAGGCGATATGCAACAGAGTAAAGCTGGAGTTTTTTGAGATGGTCTGTGTAGGGCAACTGTTTGAGGCTGGTAATCCTCTTTGTGAGATATTTCTGTGGCCTTTCCAGTTGTTGTAGATATCTTGTGAGGTACATACCAAAAGGGGAGTTGTACTCTATAATGGGTCTAATGAGTGATGAGTAGAGGGGAACAATGACCTCTTTTTTCCTGGATGAGAAACCTTTTGTGATGAGGTGTGCCACCTAGAAGGATTTCCTGACTACTGTGGTGATGTGATTATCAAAGGAGAGTCTACTGTCCACCTGTGTCCCAAGGTCTCTTATCACACTTTTGGTGTTAAGTAGTCTACCGCCAATGTAGTAGTTAATGGGTACAGAGTTTTTACCAAAAGGGATGACAATACACTTTTTGGCATTGAGCTTGAGGCCATGGATTTGACACCAAGCATCTGTCTCAGTGAGGCCCTTTTGTAGGATGTCCACATTGTTAGGAGTTTTGATTATGGCTCCTAGTTTGCAGTCATCTGCGAACATTGTTAGCCAAAGACCTTCTGTGTTAGCCTGTACTTCAGAGAAGTAGATACCAAACAGGAGAGGAACGAGGACTGAACCCTGTGGTACTCCACTTGTCACTGGTCTGTAGTTGGATTTAGACTCTGCTACTTTCACAGTGTGGGTTCTGTCAGTGAGCCAGTTGGCAATCCATCTTGTGACATAGGGATTTATACCTAGTTTAGTGAGTTTGTCTATAATTCCAGAGTGGGGGATGGTGTTGAAAGCCTTGGTGAGATCTAGATAGGCTATGTGAACCACCTTACCTGCATCTACGGCTTTGGTGACCTCTTCAAAGAAGTCTGTCAGGTTTAGGAGACATGATCTGCCTTTTACAAACCCAAATTGGGTAGGGTCCAGAGTTTGGAGATTACCAGTGTCATTGTTTCTAAGTTCCATAATGATATGCTCCATAGCCTTGGAGACTAGGGTCATCAGGCTAATGGGGTGGTAGTTTCCGGGGTCAGTGGTGGCTCACCCTTTATGGAGAGGGATAACCGTTGCTGTGCACCATTCAGTGGGCACAAAGCCTGAGGTGAGGCTATGATTGAACATGATACTTAGGTGGGGTGCCAGTTTGTTCTGTAGTTCATGTAGAACACAGCCTGGGATGTTGTCAGGTTCCATTGATGCTGTGTTCTTGGCTTTGGAGAGTGTGTTTTTTACCTGTGCGGCCATGATTACAGGTACTTTGCATTCTTCCTGTATAGAGATGGGCCCTTTAGGGGTTGAGAGAGGGGTAAAGCTAGCACTGAACCTATCTGCCAGGATGTTGGCAATATCAGTTGGTTCTGTATATTTAGTGCCATTGTGTTGTAACTCAGAGCAGATCTGAGTATTGCCATTGAGATTCTTGACATAGCTATAGAATGCTTTGTGGTTGTCTTTAGAATCAGTGGCAATTTTGTTTTCGTAACTAGCTTTGGAGGATTTTATGAGGGATCTCAGCTTCTTACTGAGGCTGACCACAGAGTTCCTCCAATCGTGGGATTTTACTTTTTTGCAACAGTTTCTAACTTCTGTTGCAGAGTTTGTTTATTGCAGGGGACCACTAGATTGGCTTCCTTTTTTGGAAGATAGCATCTTGGTTCTGTTGGGGATTGCATGATCCATGCACTTGTGTAACTGCCTATAAAGTGCAATTGTATAGGATTCAGCAGTCATATCTCTATTGTCCATCAGCATGGGTGTCGTGAAGTTTGCCACTTCTGTCTTAAGAAGTGCGAAGTTGGCTTTGGAGAAATTTTTTATGGTGGTTTCCCTAATGGAGGGTGGGTGTGGGATGTGGATGTCTAGGGTGATTTGCTTGTGGTTGGATCTGACCAACGAGGAATTGACCTCTGGTGTGGAACACCGGTTGCCCATGTTGGTAATGACAGGTATAGGATATTGCTGCCCCTGGTGAAGGTGTGGATAAGTTGATCCAAGGCATTGGAATTTATGAATTCCAGAAAACATTGAGCACAAGAGTTGGTACATGAGTAGTTTTCCCAGTTAATGGTGGGTTAGTTGAAATTGCCCATTATTAGGATGTTAGGTTTAACTAGTCTGGATGTGAGGTTGGTTTTAATACAGACTGAGACTCCTCCCTCCCTCCTGTGCAGTAGCTGGTCTAAAGGTGTGAAAGGCATTATAACTTTCCGTTGTTGGGGTACTCTGTGCAACTTTAAGCCATACCTCTATTACTACACAGATGTCTACACTTTCCAGGGAGAGGAAGGCTTGCAGGAAGTGGAGTTTCTTGTTAAGACTTTTGTTAAGACCTCTAGCATTGAGCAGTACCACCTTCAGATATTCCTTCATAGGTTCACCTATGTTCATAGGTTCATAGGTAGGTACTAGGCTATTGGCCCTAGGGCCTATCTAAGCCTAGCCAAATGGTACCCTGGCTTTTGCCAACCAAGAAAATTATTTTCCTGTGCCCCTGTCAAGCAGAGCCACAGAAGTGATCCCCGGGGTGAATTTCCTATCTCCCATCCAATCATCAAGATTTTTCTTGAAGAGTGCTAATAAGGAGCTTTGTTTGATATAGATAGGTAGTTTGTTCCAGAGTATGGGAAGTCTCTGGGACAGGAATCTATCCCTCCAGCATGTTCTGTTTATTGTGGAGACAAGGTTTAGGTCCCTAGAGCATGTAGCTCAGAGGGATTGGGATTTCTTTACGTGGAGCATGTCCAACAGCTCTGGGTTTGACATAGCTTTGTATGTTAGGCAGAGATCACCTGTGATCACGATATGTGACAGAGTAAAGCTGGAGTTTTTTGAGACGGTCTGCATAGGGCATCTGTTTGAGGTGGGTAATCTTCCTTGTGAGGTATTTCTGTGGCCTTTCCAGTTGTTGTAGATGTCTTGTGAGGTACATACCAAAAAGGATATTGTACTCTGTAATGGGTCTAATGAGTGATGAGTAGAGGGGAAAACTTGACCTCTTTTATCCTGGATGAGAAACCTTTTGTGATGAGGTGCCACATAGAAGGATTTCCTGACTACTGTGGCGATGTGATTATCAAAGGAGAGACTACTGTACACCTGTGTCCCAAGGTCTCTTATCACACTTTTGGTGTTAAGTAGACTACCGCCTATGTGATAGTTCATGGGTACAGAGTTTTTACCAAAAGGGATGACAATGCACTTTTTGGCATTGAGCTTGAGGCCATGGCTTTGACACCAGGCATCTGTCTCAGTGAGGCCCTTTGGTAGGATATCCACAGCATTAGGGGTTTTGACTATGGCTCCTAGTTTGCAGTCATCTGCGAACTTTGTTAGCCAAAGACCTTCTGTGTTAGCCTGTACTTCAGAGAAGTAGATACCAAACAGGAGAGGACCCAGGACTGAACCCTGTGGTACTCCTCTTGTCACTGGTCTGAAGCTGGATTTAGAATCTGCTACTTTCACAGTGTGGGTTCTGTCAGTGAGCCATTTGGGAGGATGTTGGGAGGTTTTTCAGTTTGGCATTTCCTAAAAAGGCACTATGGTTTGGCGTTTCTTGTTAAGACTTCTGACATTGAGCAGGACCACCTTCAGATATTACTTCATATGTTAAGTTGGGAGGTTTATCAGTTTGGCATTGCATAAAAAGGCACTATGGAGATGGAAAAGGTCTTTGCCAATATCCAAAAGCCTACAGGGGATAAGTGTAGACCATCCATGGCAAAGCAGTGTGGTCTGTCAACAATGTCATCCTAGGTCGTCAGATATTGTGCCCCCTTGGATTGACACCAGAAGCTAAGCCAATTGTTACAATCGATCATTTTCTGTTGATAATGTGACATCATCCTTGAAGAAGGCAGTATGCTGCTCAGTGTTAGGCTCCTACTTGCCTGAGACACATAATCAGTGAGTTTGACCATGCCTCATTTCATATAGTCAAGGGAGTTGTGTCTCAGGTCCTTAACACTCACATGGCTATGGCAGAGTCATCCTGGTATCTGTGGTTCAATGACCTGACTGGTTTGTGACTTGACAAATCCTAGCCACAGAAAGGCACCAAATGCCTCACTCCTCTGATTGCTTTTTACAGGCTTCAAGGGATCCAAATATTTCCTTACTTGGATGACCTGCTGATTCAGGCACCCTCTCCATTGGTCCTTTTACAAAATATTCATTTTACTGTTTCTCTTCTTCAGAGACTGGGGTTCACGATAGACTTCAAAAAGTGCCCCATGACTCCTTCTCAGGATCATGTTTTTCTGGGTTGGATGATTCAGACGGTGCCAATGCTGGCATCCCTTCCTCTTCCAAAGACCTTAACTCTCATTTCTTACTTTCAAACTTCTTCTCCTGGTCTCCATTACAGCCAGGGAGTTTCTGAGAGCTCTGGGTTTCATGGCTTCCACCATTCTGATGCTCCATGTGGCCAAACTTCACATGAGGAAGTTCCAGTGGTTTCTGAAGCTGGAGTGGTTTCAACATGCGTATCCTCTAGACTTTACAGTCCTTCTTCTCCCTTGTCTCAAGAAGGAACTTCTGTGGTGGATTCTGCAGTTGTCTCTGAATCCAGGACTTCCTTTTTATCCTCCTCCTCCCTCTCAGGATCTGTTCACAGATGCTTCAGATGTGGGATGGGGAGTAATGTTTAGCTCCCTGAGGGTTCAGGGAGTGTGGTCTCTCATCAGCAGAAGGAGCACATCAACGTCAAAGAGATGACAGCTCTTATGCTGGCTCTTCAGGCCTTTAATCCTCTTTTCTCTCTGGGGACTCTCAAGGTATTCACAGACAATACCACAGTTATGTTGTATATAAACAAATGGGGGAACAAGAGCTTACCTTCTTAGCCGGTTGGCACTTCTAGTATGGGATCTGGCTGTCAAGTATCAAGTAACTCTTCAGGCAGTTTATATTCCTTCAGGTCAGAACATTGTGGCAAACACTCTCAGTAGGTCCTTCACTCAATCCCACAAATGGATGCTTCACAGGAATGTGTTTCTGGACATTGCTCACCAGTGGGGTACTCCTCAAGTAGATCTCTTTGCCTATCCTCTGAACAGACAACTTCCTCTGTTTTGTGCCAGAGTCCCAGGTCTTCTGGTGTGGAAGGTGGATGTCCTCTAATTTTCTTGGAAGGGGATGTTTCTTTATACATTCCCTCCCCTTCCTCTCCCAGAAAGCCTGTTCCTCCTCCCTGGGATCCTAATTTCCTTTTGGAGAAATTGATTCAGGCTGCTTTTGAATCTGCTGTTTCAGCTTCCTTGCAACATTGTTCTTGGAAGACAGTTCTTTTGTTAGCTCATACTTCTGCCAGATGGATGTATGAGTTGCAAGCCCTTATAGGTTGTTTGCCTTTTTTGATATTCCATGAGGACAGGGTGTCCTTGCATACTAATACTTCTTTTATGCCCAGGGTAGTTAATGAGTTGTCACTTAATCAGTCTATTAATTTGCCATTTTTTTCCCCTCTCCATAATCTGACTGTGAGAGGATGCTGCATACCTTAGACATGCATAGACAGCTCAGATTTTATTTGTATAAGACTAAAGCTATCAGAAAATCTGATCAGTTGTTTGTTTCCTTTCATCGTAAGTCTTTAGGATTAGCTGTTTCCAAGCAAACTATTTCTATGTGGATTTCAAAGGCTATTTCTTTTCGTTACACTTTTCATGGTGAGGGCCTTCCTTCTTCTGTAAAGGCTCATTCTACTAGAGCTGTGGTTTATTCTGGTGCTTTTTTTCAAGGGCTCAGACACTAATTCTATTCTACTGGGACTTCTGTGCATGCTTTTACCAAACACTACAATCTGGATGGTATCTCCAGATCTAGAACTGTTTTTGCTAATGCCATTCTGCAACACCTCTAATGCTGCTTCCTTCTCCCAGGTTTCTTCTTGAGCTTTGGCACTCTCCCATAAGTTATGAATACTGCAGCGGTGAATGTAAGGACATAGTACAGTTGTGTAAAATTATACCATAACGGTAAATGTCCTTGTCTTCACCGCTGCAATATACACTCCCTCCCTCCATCCCCCTAGTCTTTTTTCCTTCCTGGATGTGCAGTTTCTCTTTGATTTTCCTTGGACTGTTGTTCCTACTGAGGCAATCAATTCTGAGGATGGTATGCCTGAACGTCACCTTTATACCCTATGCTATGCAAAGAGTGTTTAGCTGACATTCAGTGTACCTTAAAGCAATGGTAGGCTTTGGTAGACTGTCCGGATGGTGTGCTCCACAGCAAGGAAACCCATAAGTTATGAATACTGCAGCAGTGAAGGCAAGGACATCTACCATTATGTACACAACTTAGTGTCCTCTTCTTAGACTCCTAAAACTTGAGTTGCACTCTCCTTCATGTCTTCCAGCCTGCTAAGTGCACACTCCAGTGCCAAGATGTGTCAACTCTTTTTTTCCATCTAACCACCATTCACTAGAAAGCCTTCTGCACATTTTTTGTATTCTGCCATAGTTAAATACACCTCCTGCTCTATTTGCATTACTTGTCAACCAGCCAAGTAAGATCTGAAAGATCTGGGATAAGTGTTTTTCTACTGAGTTTAATATGATATTTAATATGATAGCTGTATAATTTTTGTGCTTTTGGTAATCTACCAAATAATTGTTTGCAGTTCGCTCTAGTGTCTGACAGTTAGGACACAGGATTAAGCCTATAATCTTTTAACAAACTACTTTCTGTAGTACATAATTGGAATCTCTCAGCCTCCATTTCCTACTTTGTGAGCTTGAGTTAGTTACTTATCCAGACAGCGCTCTGTGGAGATTGGAAATTTGGGCTAGGCACTTTAATGGTTTTCAACTGCATGCCTATTAACTACAGCTTCAGCAATTCAATGCCCAACCTTGAGGGTCTAATGTATTTGGAATGTATCCATATCTGTGTAATTAATTAAACTTGATTTAAAATTTTAGAAAGCACTCCTTTCATTCCTGATTTTGGCACCTACCAATGGCAACTGAGGTCACATCTCCATATTTGTTAGGGACTATATCACCTCTAGACAGATTCCCAGAGACCTACAAATGGAACCAAATCAAACAAAGTAAGACTAACTGTCAGGTTATAGCCTATTACAGGACACAGTACACAATTTATATAATCTGAAAATTATGTAAGGTTCATAAATATACTTAATGAACTCCCTATAAACAAGAACTCTGTTATTTTGGGAGACATGAGCAACCCCTCAATAAACTAGACCACCTATATATCCAAAGTAAGATATGCCCAAAAGTTCTTAAAATGAATAAATAAAAACTTACTGGATCAGATTGTTAATAAACCAAGTAAAAGACATAATATTGTTGACCTGATCACTAGGAATGTCACATCCTTGTGCACTATTCCCTTGGTAGCTACTTCTCTGGTTAAATCAGACCATAGACTAGCATCCTTCACTTTCTAAATCTCTAAACCCACTAAAATTAATATCTGAGAATTCAAGGATCACAAAAGTACTAATCTTATCAAATCCTATGAAGAAAATGTACATATAGCAGTATCACCCTAGATGTTGTCACAGCAGACAGCTGCACAAAGAAGTTCTGTGCTTACTTAGATAAATGTATAGACCTGGCATTCACAACCAAATCAAATATATAATAGAAATTTAAAGAAAATCGCCTCTGGTGGTTTACCAGCATAAATTCTACAATAAAGTAAAAAAAGTGCCTTAAATTATACAGCAGATCAAATGATCTTCATATCAAGGATAATATCAAAAAAATGACTAAACAACTGAAAAATACTTTTAGGCCTACTAAAGCACTGTATGAACTTATGTTAGTACATGAAGCAAATTTACATCATGAAAGTAAAAAAATAACACCCAAAATTGCCCTAAAACTTATTCACAATGGCATCAGCTATTCTGATTCAGTATACCTTGCCAACATACTAGCAAACAAATATTATGCAAAATGCACCCCAGATATGAATATCCAAAGCCCACATACCCAAGAAAAATACCTCATACTCCCCATTGTCACTGTAGAACATATACTGAAGGTGTCATCCAAGACTAAAAATGCTTCCTCCATGGGACTTGATAAATATACCAAGCCGTTTAATAACCAATACTAAACAATCTTTGGAAGAGGCACTCCTTAAATTGCCTAACCTGAATTTAGCCAGGTGCTTTGTCTCTGAGGTTTCGCACACAGCAGCTGAAATGCCACTCCACAAAGGAGGCCCCACCACTGACCTTAGGAATTATAAGGCTATCAGCCTAACAAGTCCTATTTGCAAAGCCGTGGAACATATTAAAAAGTAACCTGATAAAGAATGATATAAAAAATTTTGCCAGGCTAGACACACAGCAGTTTGGGTTTGTGAAGAGAAGATCCTGTCTAATGAGTCTGTTTAACTTCTTTGAAAGAGTAACAAAGGCTGCTGGGAGCATTCAGGATGTCTATATGGTATACCTTGACCTGGGATTGCAAAAGATATTTGACACCATATATCACTGTGCAGTAAGATGGATAGCAAATTGGATAAAAGACAGAATCCACATTTTGCAGGTAACAGGTATCTCATCAGACAGTATGATGGTGGTGAGAGGTGCCATGCAAGGCTCAGTGATGAGACCTCTTTTGTTCAGAATTTACTTTTCTGATCTCCAGACCATGAACCAAGAACTCTGGCTAACCAAATTTGCCGATGACTGTAAACTGGCAGTCATTGTCAAGTGCCCTTCTGACACCCAAGCCCTTGTACAAGAAAGTGCAGTTGTAGAAGAACTTACCATAACTTAATTTGCTCAAAAAGATCACTGTTGTAGTATTGATAACTTATGACATTTATCCTGCCAAATATACCATTTATACATACATCAAGTCTGCAAAAATCTGTTTGGTTTTCCATTTTATTTTCTTTGGAAACCATGGACGGTGGCTGAATGTGATAAAAGTAGCAATGTGTATATACCAGAAGATGTGCATAGTAAGAGGTAAATGGAATGTAGCACTTAAGAGAAGGAAGGAAGGACAGGAAGGGAAGGCAGACTTAAGATGGAGGATAAACAAATGCTATATGTTTCTGGATTAAGCAAGGCCTTCTATGAATCTGTGGGTATAAGAGTCAGGAATCTACTTTGGATAGTATAAATAGCTGTAGAAAAAATAAAACGTAAAAGAATGAAAGGGAAATAATAACAGTAAAAGCATAAATGAGGTTGTGATGGTATTTGCGAAACAGAAAATATTAAGTTAAACAGGATGTGTTTATAAACATTTTGTGTGGAACTGACTGAATCGATAATGCAAAGATAGAGTGGCTGACTCAGAAGTAAGCAAATGTACAGTTCCATGAGCATTTAGCGGAAATAGGCTGGAACGTCCTATAAAGCAATCCAAGACTGATATCACATAGGGAGATGAGTATGGTTGAATGGATGATGAGAAGTAACTATGGGGATGCATGGAGAAGAGGAGGCAAATATCAGAGGTACAACGTGAATAAGGAGTAACAAAGAAACTATATTCAGTGGAAATAACTGGAATGAAAATAGCATATTGTGGATGCAGATATTAAAAATCATGTAATGATATTGAAGAATATTGTCATTAAGTAGCAGTTTAATTCTGTAGCTATAGTGTCAGAGGAGTGCCAGTGCTAACTGGGTAATGGATTTAGATTTAATGAATAATCTGTGAATTCCTGAATTTGTATGAGATTTAATGAATAATCTGTGAATTCCTGAATTTGTATGGGATTTAATGAATAATCTGTGAATTCCTGAATTTGTATGGGACACTTACTGGATTATCTTTGTGCAGAAACTGAACATTAGAGTGATGCCTGAAACTAGATTATGATAGCTGAAATAAAACAATGAAGCATTAATTGACATGGTGCAGATAGTCCTCTTAGACATAAAGTAAAATACATTTATGGGTGGTTGTTATTGTCATTACTATTTGCAATCTGCGAAAAGTGGTTCAATGCAAGCATTATAGGCAAGTCCAACCAGTTGGTATCCAATAGTTCAATTAAATTCAGCTCGAGCCTAAATAAATCCAAGTAATTTTATTTGAGTCAGACGAACAAAATAGGACAAGATGAGCGCTTTCACTAAAGTTTAGCTTCCTCAGATCTTTACATTATCCAGTGTAGATCCGTCCCTTATATATTACAATCATTAAATACCAATTACACTAATTGGGCAATTACATAAAAGAGGAAGAATAACACATTAAAAACATTTAAAATTAATATATCCAAAAAATATTATTATGAAAGACATTGTTGTACAGATATAGAGCACACTACTGTTTTATATATCAGAGAAATCTAATTGTTAGAGACAAAAAGTGTCTTTAAACATAGTAGAAGCTTATAATTAAAACAGTTTTGCAGTCATTCATATCTAAGATGGACATATTCTATTTGGATGTAACGAACATTAAAAACTTCGAAGAAGAACTTCACTATACTAAATGTCATCAGTAATTACTGACTGGAGGACTCTTATATGAATATTGTTTCTAAATGAAAAAATGGTCATATAGCATATTATGATAATGAGTTACTAGTTCAAACACCTAAAATTAAAATATATATGGCATAGAGTTGTTTAATATTATTTAATATTAAATTCTATATTATAAATATGAGTGTAAATATGAATGAAGAACATGAATACATTTAAAAAGATTGCATGGATATTATACTATTCAATATTAAAAAATCGAACAGAAGAAGTGCTATGGCGGAAATAGAGCTCCCGTACAAGCCGAGAGGTGAATACCGAGGCGACGGAATTATGGAGAATCTACCAGTGCCCGGAGATGAACATCGGGGCTTGGAAGCTACACGTATGACCAGAGGTGAAAACCGAGGCAAGGATGCTATAACAACACGTTTTTTGAAACACCTAAATGGAACATCCATACTGACGTGGTTTTTTGAGGAGAACAATGGCCGTACCGATAATGCAGCAACAACGGTAGACATGGACAAGCTCCACAAACTTCTTGGTGACATTGAAAGAGACTTCTACAAACTCAAACGCCTACAGACACAAAGGGTGCATTTTGAATTTTGCCTACAAAATAACATTATACCACGAGGGCTCAGGGTATTCTCAATGCCCAGTCAGGGAAAGGACTACCCTGAGCTATTGGCATTATGGCAACGCATTAATATTGAAACCAGCCGTAAGTATTTGAGGCTGTTAATTGAATTTTTCTTACCTGAGGAGAAGTTATTAATAGATAATTTAAACGCCAAGCATTGTGAATTATTTAATGACTTTCCTGAGGATATTGTTAGTACTTTATTTGATAATATCTTAGATTGTATAGCAGCATATGAACATAAGCTTTTTCAACAAAAAAAGACAAAGGTCTCTAGAGATTTCAGGGACTTCAGAACAGGGAATGTCTTTACTTGGCCGAGGAATGTAATTTATGATGAAAACACTGCTAGAAATTCACGAGCAGTTACACACACGAATGATGAAATAATTACTAATGGGAATAATCAGAATGATACTAGAGCTAAACATAATAATGATACCACTAGGAGTGTCCTCTCAGACATTGATAGGGTGGTGGGGAACACAATACAGACGAATAAAGAACTTACATCTAGTAACATTATGGCTTCACACATATCAGAGAAAGCCATAATGAACCCACACACTGCTAACAGTAATGTATCAGCCCTACTGGATAATAATATTACAGTTGAGAAAGATAGAACCACCATATATAATGATTCTTCAGATGTTATACATCTAACACATGAAGGTACCTCTAACAATTACAATTTATATCCCACAGTTAATATAGCAAATACCAAAAGTAATGAGAATTCTACAGCCACACCTGTAGTTAAACCTAAAATTAAGGAAAAGGCTGCTACTACAGCCACCAGCATAGACCTGTCTTTCCCTTTAGCTATACGTCAAAACAAGGACCAGAGAAGGTCCAGATCAATGAGCAGAGGGAGGCAAAAGAGAAAATTGTCGGGGGAATCCCTACACCATACAACTATAAAGAAAATGTGGAACAACAACCACAAAGTTTAGTTTTTAACCTATCCAGTTTTGAATTAACAAATGACGGTATTAAGCTTTTAAATAAAGGATTAAATTTCATTCCCCATACTAATAGTTCTGTCATTGATACAGTCAAGGATCTTAAGGTATTTTGTCGTAATTTAATGTTGAAATATTTGTTTAAATCAAAAGATGACTCTGATGCTTCTAATATTCCAATTAATGATAAGAAGACTTTTAGTTTTAAGAATTTAAGTGACTTCATACCGAACAACCACCCATTAGTTGAAACCTATTTTAAATTAACAGAAGAAGAACTTCACAAATTTTATACAAATAAAGAACATAGTCAAAAGAACAGGAGAAAGTTTAACAACTTAACATATGGTGAGAGGGCCAGTTTAAATAAATTGAAAAATGATACTAGTATTACTATCAGACCAGCGGATAAGGGATTTGGCATAGTGATTTTGGATACTGAACATTATATATGTAAAATGAATACAATGTTACAAGACAAATTTTATACTACTGAGTGCATGGACTCTATTACTAATATGTGTTCTTATGTTCACGATGTCCTAACAGACATCCACAAAAGTGGTTTAATTGACAAGAACCTTTATGATTACCTATACATACACACACCCACCATTCCAATTATACAGGGTCTACCGAAGATCCATAAAAACAATACTGACCCACCAATGCGACCAATAGTTTCAGGGAAAGGTTGGGTGACCAAACACATATCTGTTTTTATTGAGAAACATTTGAGATGTGTTTTAAATGACAACCAATATGTACTCCGTGATTCTAAGCATTTTTTAACAGATTTATATGATAGACTTAAGAATTATACAGCTACAAACGAACTAATATTAGTTACACTTGCTGTACAGTCATTATTCACAATAATTCCGAATGAATTAGGATTAACTTATGTTGGATGCTATCTCAGAAAGCATAGTGAATATTCTGAAGTTCTTATCGATCTTATAACACATTTTCTTGAATTGATTTTAGAAAATAATGTATTTGTGTTTGATGGCAATTTTTATAGACAATGTGAAGGCGTAGCTATGGGCACACCATGTGCCAATAGCTACGCCAATATGTTTTTAGCATACTGGGAAGAAATAATATTGTTTAACAACCCCATGTTCAAATCCCATGTGATTTTTTATAGGCGTTTTGTGGATGATTTATTTATTCTATGGAATGGTGATGTGAATCTTCTAAAGAATTTTATTTTACTAATTAATAATCTAACTGAATGCCTTAAATTCACAACACAGTATAGTATGACCAGAATTGAATTTTTAGATCTATTTATTGAAAAACTGCCATGTGGGTTAATCAATACAGGAATCTTTAGAAAGAACTGTCATAGGAATATGCTTCTGTTTAGAACTAGCATGCATCCCATATATGTATTCAAAAATATTATGAAAGGACAGGCTTTAAGGATGTCAAGGATGAATTCTAATGAAATGGGCTTAGAAAGGGACTTAAATGACTTGAAAAACCAATTACTAGCAAGGGGTTATAAACTAAATGAAATTGTTGAACATTTAAATATAACATCAGAAGTAAGAGAAACAAGAGGTGCACCTTATTTTGGTCCAGCTAACACAGATATTAAAACCACTAGTTTTATTCCCAACAATGTCAAATTTTCCACCTACTATACCGGAGACAATGATGAAATTAGACATATTATAAACAAATACTGGGATGTCTTGACTATTGATGATGACATAAAAAGAATAGTAGGTGAAAAACCTATGTTTTTATACAGAAATAAGATGAACTTAAAGAGGATTCTATGCTATAATACACATAGAACAGATATGGATACCACTAGCTCTACCACGCCTTGTGGTAGCTGTAACTTCTGCTCATTAATAAATGAAGATCCTATTTTTGTACACCCAGATTCAAATAAGGTCTTTACTATTAAAGCCAATGCTAACTGTATGACACATCATGTCATATATCTAGCTGTTTGCACAACATGCTCATCCTTCTACGTGGGCAAAACCAATAGATGCCTACGGGATAGGATGAGGGAACATTGCTATAGCATTAGAAAGAGAAACATCAATAATGCTTTAGCTAAGCATGTCATGGAAGCAGGTGAACAACATACTTTTACATTTAGGGTCCTAGAAGTTATATCACCTAATTTAAGAGGAGGAAATATAAGATGCCATACTGAGAATAAGGAAAGTGGTTGGATAATTTTATTTAGGGCAGATAGGGGACATGGTCTGAACGAGAGGGCCTCGATCAAACCATATTTGAGACAAAGGAGACATATTAAATAATAATACATTAAGTATATATTTTTGCCACATTACTGACATTTAACCCAGAGCCCATTATACACCACATTTCACATTATTTCATTATATAGTCATATCCATGCTGGTCTCATTTATTGATGGAACTCACCTTTATATATATTTATGTGCTCTTCCTTCTCACCACTACATATTCTCACATATTTATACATTATTGTTACATATTTATTTATTCATTTATTTATATCCAAGTCATACACATTTATATTTATGCCACATTCCATTTATTCACCCATTCATCCACTTTCATACATTTATCAAATATCATTAATTATTATTAATATATTTATATTCAACATACATCATTCATATATTCATTTTATATGTTTTTATATTCCCCTTTATATTTATTCTCATACATTCATACACTATTGTCACATATTTATGATATTCACATATTTATTATTTATTTATCTATTTTCTCAGTCATATACATTTATACTCATGCCATATTCTATTTATTCTTTCCTCCACTTCCATAGATTCACCAAACATTACCATCAATTATTCACACATCTATATTCAATATACAACATTCATACATTCATTTTACATGTATTTATATATATTTTTTTTATCTATATTTATAATACAGATTTTAATATTGAATAGTATAATATCCATGCAATCTTTTTAAATGTATTCATGTTCTTCATTCATATTTACACTCATATTTATAATATAGAATTTAATATTAAATAATATTAAACAACTCTATGCCATATATATTTTAATTTTAGGTGTTTGAACTAGTAACTCATTATTATAATATGCTATATGACCATTTTTTCATTTAGAAACAATATTCATATAAGAGTCCTCCAGTCAGTAATTACTGATGACATTTAGTATAGTGAAGTTCTTCTTCGAAGTTTTTAATGTTCGTTACATCCAAATAGAATATGTCCATCTTAGATATGAATGACTGCAAAACTGTTTTAATTATAAGCTTCTACTATGTTTAAAGACACTTTTTGTCTCTAACAATTAGATTTCTCTGATATATAAAACAGTAGTGTGCTCTATATCTGTACAACAATGTCTTTCATAATAATATTTTTTGGATATATTAATTTTAAATGTTTTTAATGTGTTATTCTTCCTCTTTTATGTAATTGCCCAATTAGTGTAATTGGTATTTAATGATTGTAATATATAAGGGACGGATCTACACCGGATAATGTAAAGATCTGAGGAAGCTAAACTTTAGTGAAAGCGCTCATCTTGTCCTATTTTGTTCGTCTGACTCAAATAAAATTACTTGGATTTATTTAGGCTCGAGCTGAATTTAATTGAACTATTGGATACCATCTGGTTGGACTTGCCTATAATGCTTGCATTGAACCACTTTTCGCACTTTGCCTAACTTTTTATACTTGACTTTTATCTCTTTTCATGGCACGAGTGCGTTAATCCGTTGGTTTGAATATTTTACGTTTACTATTTGCAATCTACTTGAAGACATGTGAGGAGCTGTTGTTAAAATGTATAGTACCCCTGAAGTGGTATAACACAGGATGGCTATCAGGAAAGAAGTTATGATAATGAGCCTTAAAAAAGTATAAGATGATAACATAATGAATGCAGTATTTTAGCAGATAGTAGAATTACTTTCAATATTCATAATTAGTCCTATTTCTGAATAGAAAAGAATATGAAAGGTAATTTATGATGATACATTGAAATGCAAATTTATTTGTGGATTGAAGTATGCATACTTTGTAGTAATTGGCATGCACTCATTTGGTTTCTTTTCTTTTATTGTCCTGTAATTTTTTTAGATTTTGGTTTATGTAACATATTAAGTTTTACTTGTATTATTTGTAGAACTATGTGATATATTATAGCTGGTCTAATAAATAAAAGTAAAGGTGACCTTAAATCGGTGAGTTGCTTGGCTTTCTAAAAGGCCGATTATGTCTGTTCATCCAAGTTGAGTTCTTCAAAACTGTTATTATGGCCGTGCAGTCCATATTACCTATCTGGACCTTGCCAAGGTCAGTGATAGCATTTCCTATGCTGGGATTATTGACATCTCTCCCCACTTAATATTACCTCATAAACAAATCACCAGCTAGCTAACTGGTTGTCTAATAGAACCTGTACTGTTAAGGTCAATGGTATTTGCTTTTAACAGAAAAAAAACATCACCAGTGGTATCCCGCAGGGCTCAGTCCTGGGGGCCTTTCTTTTTTGTATACATTTTTTGACATAACAGCTGATATCAAGGAACTCTGGCTAAGTTTTCTTATTGCAAACCATGAATGGTTATCAAATCCCATTCTGATGCTCCAATTCCCCAACAAGGACTGGAACAAGAAAATACAATGTATATTAATTACGGGCTTATTGTTCAACACAAGAACTACAGCATCATTTCCTTTGGTAAATCTAACATCACTACTGCTTACAGTGTAGGTAACCTTACATTGAAATCTGGCACAGTTATCAGGAACTTGGGTACTTATGTTGATAACAAACTTCTGTTGGACTACCACAGCTCTGTTGTGGTTAGAAAATCCTTCTGCCTTGAACAAATTGTCCTTTATAACATCTCCTCAAAGTGCAAAGAAGTTATAGCCCTACTTGAGTTTTACACTGTTATGCCAGTCGCTGAATATAATGTTGCCTTTGCCATGTTCTTCTATAAGCACCTAAACCAACTTAAGAGATGTCAACATTCCTTACCAAAAAGTTTTTAAGTCTTACTGCTCTGATACATCCAAAGTCCTGTCTCTCTGCTCAGTGTTGTACAGGATCCTGAGGTGATGATCTTTGTTTAGCATCCCATGCTGTGAATGAACCCACATCCTTTAAAATCCTTGTAGTCAGAAGCAAACCAAACACCAATTCTGAGACATAAGCTTCAGCTGTCATATTAGTAATGCCAGTTGGCATGATAGGGTGCCTAAGCCATCTGAATAAATGGATGTCAATTTAAATTTTTCACTTGGAATATGTGAGGAAATTCTTCTTAATGCGAAACACTATTAATAGCTTTGGTCATAAACTTAATAAATATCCAATTAACCTATAAGAGTAAGGAATTAATTATAAAGTTTATAAGTATGGTGGATATTTTAATAGCTGTCTTTAATAAACTGTATACATACTCATTATTGACAAATGGAAATGCTGGTCCAAACTACCACCAGCAGAAGATTATAGGATCTCCTTTCAAAGTCTCATCTGAAGAAGAACACATTAGAATGCATACCCAGGCCATATGCTGTACCAATATGTCAGTGACTTTCTGTTACAGTACACAACCTGATATTGTCAGTTCTGCATTAGCAAAAAGAAAATTTGATTTCTCCAGTAAAGCTGCACATTAAAAACTCATTGTTACATTGTTAAATCAAGGAGGTAAGCCCATTGCACTGCTCTCAGCAATGGGATCTCCAACCCAAAGTCTAAGAGCTAACTGTATGTACTACCTTTGAGGTCCTTGTAGCTCAAACTTGTACTTGCAGGGAGAATAATTCAAATTACCGCAACCTCTAATATGGCATGCATTTCTCCTCAATTACTGCAATGGCACCTTACTTTTAAGGATCACAACTGTGGTCCTTGTAGGAACTTGTGTCAGCATTGCAAAATGGATTGAAGTATCTGGAGTGAGGATAGAACCCACAATTGTCTAATCTTTTGGCACTACAGGAATGTATGCAGTAGGTTACTGAGGCACTAACACCTTTATTTAGTTATTTATTGATTGATTGATTGATTGATTGATTGATTGATTGATTGATTGATACAGACATTTGGTAATTGTGTAAGTCTACATGAATAAATGACAAATACAAAAAAAAAAAAAGCAGGTATATGAAAGGTTGCTTTCTTTCTCTACTGCTGCTCATATTTTTACGTAGAATAAGCAGAGCAGGGAGGCTAAAGCAAGTATGATGGCTGTATCATCAAGTAGAAAGGAAATGCAATAAAAGAAACTTATTTTGCTGGTTTGCAAAATGAGCATATATGTCTAAGGAAACAATTCCTAACAGTATGGTAAGCCACAGTTGTTGTCCACTGATTAAAATCATGCAATAGAATATAAAGAGAAATTTGTTCATGGGAAAAAAATGGGAATGATGTGCAATACACTGAGATAAAATAAGTGCAATAGAAAGGTAGTACATATGATGACGTATCTTGAAGATAACTCACATGTAGTGCCCACCTAGCCCTGCCAATGATAAGTAGGCAACTTCTACTTAATATTTCGCAGTGGTGTTGTGAATGTGAAATGAACCCTCCTCCCTGTTTTGTAGCACATTCTCTGGACGCACAGCTAAAAAAAGTGAGGAAAATGATAAGTAAGCATGACATGTTAACTGATAACGGTGCCTTTATGAAACACTGGTCCAACCTTACTGTAATTTGCATAATAAATGTATGTGGAAAGTCTGGCTCCATGGCACTAAGAGAGAGCGATATGACTGTGACCCAGATGACCAGGATTTGATTAGTATTCCCACTGCTGACAGGGAGGGTTAAAGGGTCATAGAGCACTTGCCTGTCCTGGAGAGAGGCAGGTATTTATCTGCATTCTGGAGACACAGGGTGGTGCAGTTTCGACTGGTGGAGACTGGAGAAGCCACAGATCATCCCATGGGATGGGATGGACAGGCTGATTGGGAAAAAAAGCTCCTTTTGGAAGTGAGGGGATGCTGTCCTGCAGACAGCCCATTGCACACCCCTCCACAGCAACTTGAGGGATGAATGAGGTTAGGTATGAACAGAAAAACAGAAAAAGCTTCACACAACCCCTAATGGTTGCCGTAATGATGACCCTTCTCCATCAGCTGTCACAGCCAAAGATAATGAATGGACTGTTAGACTGAAATAAGGTGTAAGGGTCATCAGGCATCTGTACAAAACCTGCAAAGAAAAAAAAATACAAGAAAAGTGTTGCACTCCTACAAGTAGACAACATTAACAAACATACAGCATAAGCACTATGGTGTATCAGTGATCCAGAATCACAACACAATTTCCTTTTACAACAGCATAACCACAGGGGATTGTAATCAGATCTCTGAGCATAGCAAAAATAAGAAATGGATTTCAAGAAATTCACTATAAGACTGGAGTAACGCAAAGCTCTACAGGTGAAATTTGGCATTCATGTCATGAGCAGATAAAAAACTGAATTATGATCAGAAAAACCCAATCATAATTATTTTTTGTACATAGAGCTTTAACTGCACCGATGTATAAGTAGTTACAGAAAAAAATGGGTAACAGCACAACATGTTTTACAGTTTTGAAAGCACTGCCTTAAAGACAATGGCAAGAAACTCAGTGTCCCTCAAGCATTATTGAGAGAATGAGTGAGTTTAAAAGTTTCAGACAGTCCACACTTCTGCACATTGCATGAGACAGTAAAGTGTATTATGGTTTTCAAGATGTTTTACCTTCTTGTTGCTGTTCTTGAGCAACTGTCATTGGTCAATGTTATGCCCCAGTGTGAGACTAGAGCTTAACAGAGCTAAGAGATGCTTAGCAAAATGCTGTTAAACGCCCTTCATGTGTCAGAAAAATGCTTAAAAAGTATATATTTTTTATTTTTTTGCCAAATCTGTAGCACTATCTTTGAGTTTATTATACGTAATTTTATGTTGCTTATTCAAAATGTGATTATTCGGACTGAAATCATCTAAAACCTTGGGATATTGCCACTCAATACAGGGATAATCACAAGCTTGCAAAACAAAAAAAAAACATATATTTTTGCAGCTGGATGTCCCCTGCCATCGCCTAACATGGGAGCAATCCCCCAAATCTACCATCTAATATATATATATATATATATATATATATATATGGTTTACCAAAAGAAGGTTGAACCTGACCCCATCAAATGATGGGATCATCGACCCACTTCCACAAAACTGACAATGTCAAATTCCGACATTGTTAAAATATGACTCGCTGTAAACCTCAGAACGGGCTTTAACATGGGTCGAGATGGGGCTAGATTTGTACTTCGACAATGTCAGGTTCGACATATATATGTGTGCATTTGTATAGACAGATAGAGATGGTTCTGTTTAACTTTGTTGAACCATATTTTGGTTGACATCTGTTTAATTGACACAATAACACAATTTGGTCGACTAAGCAGATGATCAACAGGCATGAGAGATCAACACTCCCCTGGTAGGAGAATATACCCTTTTACTTGGGGGGGGTGATCTCTGAGTTAAAATATATAATTAGCAGGTAATGTGGGGGCACAGGGTGGCTTGCCACATGCAAAAAATTATGCTTTCTTTGCTTTTTGTTTTTTCAAGTTTTTCATGCACTGATATTAATTCTTGGTGCACACATAGTAGCCTGTTGACATGCATAATCTCAATAAATTTGATTCAATATTATACAAGTTGACCAAAGTATGGCTCGGCAAAGTTAAATATATAAACATATATATCTTCAAAATCACGTATTCTCGATAGACAAGAGGGAGGAAGAGAAAAAAAAATGCACTTCTCACCTTCTAGCTGTTTTCCAAGTCCTAATCTCCTTTACATGACACCAGCGATCTTCTGATGCTGACATTCCGAGCTGGCTGCTAACAAAAGGTATGTTTCCCGTAACTGCTGCCCTCCACATACTACCACTAAGGTCATGTTCAATGTCAGCTTAGGTTGCCACTGACTTTTTAAGTTACTCTCTGCACTTAGTCAACAATTTAGCTCCCATTAAACAGCAAACTTATTCTGAGTGAAAACTGTAAGAAACTTAACAAAGAGTCCATATTGTATTTTATTTCCAGTTTCCTAAGCAGAATATTTCAGCGGTAAACAGAATAAAAGTCTGTTTCATTTGTACTAAAATACAGTAAGAGCACAGCTGTGCATCTTATTTCCAATCAACTTCATTGTCATAAAAATGTTATTTGCCTAGGGCTGAGGCTCCCATTGATTTTTGTTTAATTTCTCACTAACACTTTAGTCACATCTCCATTATGAATCTGTAAAATCTGCCAGTCAAAGTCAAGAGTGTGAAGGAATTCAGACGTGTGTGAGATGCACTGACCTCCACAGCTGTCTAACATCATACTATTAAATGTAAAAAACATTATTTCACTGTAATGCAAATAATTTGTATAGAAGTGGTCTATTTAGTTCAAGACTTCATCTTTTTTTTGTAACAAACTATCTGACAAGAAAGCACTTAAAGCAGAAGGCAAATGAATTAAATTCTACACAATCACCACTGCCTTTTTCCAGTTGTATGCAATTAAGGTAATGCCTCAGCACCAATTGGCCATTTGGAACAATAATATAACAAGAACTGGTCTCTGTTTCCTCTTTTGTTCTTTCTCAACTTCAGAATATTTTTTTTCTTGCAGGTACTTGTTTTAATAGCATTTAACTTATTACATTTTACTAAATGTAGTACATTCTCCTGTATCTACCAAACTGGCAAGTAGTGTTTTTGTTGTTACTGGATGACTAGCAAACCAAGACAGACAGGCATTCTTGCTGCTTTTTCTTCTGTAATTGGAAGTATATAACCACATCAAGGCACATTTTTCATTTTTTATGACATTGTAGGTCTTGTTTCCCTTTATTGTTTCTTGGAAGGCATGGGTCAGCTGGCTTGCCCTTCCTAATGTGCTTTTCATCAGTCAGCTGACCGCTGCCCAAATGCTGCTGATGCTTCCACACCCATGTCAGAGAATGACTAGGACAAAATATGTACCTATGGGCCACAGTATCCACAAAGGACAGTCCTGACATTGTTACTTTTAGAGACTCTTACAACCTACTATTATGTGTCTAATAGTTTTTCTGAGATTATGTTATCATAGCTATCAATTATTATGTCATTTTCAGCATACTGTACATATTGGAACTCTATATACAGACAGCTATGCTCTCACTGCAGAAATATGTTAAAACACCAAAATCTTCAGAGATAAGATTTTGAAGTCATATAATAATTGGTAGAATTTTTATGATACCCTCCAAAAAAGGTGTCAACATTTGTTTATTTATAATTAGTTTATACTTTACATGAAAAATGCATTTTACTAAGCTTTACCTGAAGTTGGACTTCAATGTTCTTAACTGAAAACTCTTGCTAGAAACAGTTTGCTTTTAAGAAAAACAGGATATAGTTACTAGAATTAATTCTTTGTAAAGAAATATTGCTATTAATTGTAGTACATAATTATTTGTTAAAATTCATCAGATTTGTGCAGTAAGAATTTATTTAAATGGATATATATATTGCATATAGATGCGTATAGCTATAGTGTTGATGTTAAATGCAAGAATACAATGTTTCATGCTCTGAATGTATATTTCATGTAGAAGATGGCATTTCTTTTATGTCTTACAGGTCTTGTGTTTAATTTATGTTGAACCATTTCAGTCACACACACATGCACACAAACATGCCCATATATTTACAGATACATGCATTCAGTCTTATAATCTTTCCCATTGCCTTTCATATGATCCTTATGGACCACTACTTTGTCATTGTGAATGAGTTTGCTTGGCTGTGAAGCTATCAGTTAAACCATTTATGATTACCCAAGACAGGCAAATTGCATCAGAGAGTACAGTCTAAATATGGTCCACTGGAATAGGTAATGGCAGTCCACCAATGTTCTTGTCAAGAAAATCTTATGGACTAAAGCAGCAAAATAGATGTCAAATTTACACTTAAAGATGATAACCGTTATCTTGGTATGCAGTGAAAATGTAGTTATGGTACTTTACTTCAGTAATTATTAGATCTTCTACAGTGGACAAGAATCTTTCAGAATACATAAATCAGACATCATAGTTAACAAACTGGTGTCAAAAGCAGTGCTCATTTATAACCCAGAAATGAGGGAATGACTTCAAGAAAAGTTACTCAGTGTTACAGTGACACAAGTTTATGTTCCTTCTACAGATACAGAACAGGAAGAATTTGACTAGTCAAATGAAGATCTGCAGAGAGAATTTGACTAGTCAAATGAAGATCTGCAGAACCTTCTGGAAATAACACTAAAAGGATAATTATCATAAGTGACTAGAATTCTAAAGCTAGAAGTCAAAGTGCAACTGGAATAATGGGCAATGTTGGCCTTGGAGTGCAATATGAAGTATATCATATATTAGTAGAATTCTGCCAAAATAATTCACCAGTCATACCAAATTATTTTTATTCATCAACATAAGAGACTGCTTTAAACATGAAGTTCACCATGTGGTCAATACCAAAATTTGAATGATTATAAAAGTGAAATAATTCTACACAGCCAGCAAAAAAACAAAACCTGGAACCGGCTGTGTCCCAGATAATCAGCTTCTTTTGTAAAGTTGATAATTAAATTAAATAAAAGAAGAAAAGCCTCAAGACCAAGTGCATAACAGCACAGCAGTATTACAAATGAATAAGTAGTGGCAGAAAATAACAGATTTAAGGGATTAGACCTGATGGATAGAGTGCCTGCATAACTATGGACAGAAGTTTATGACATCCATGAGGTAGCAATAAAAAACATTCCAAACAGAAGCAAGATTAAGAATGCAAGATGGTGGTTTGCTGAGGCTTTAAAACTGGCCATTGAAAGAATGAGAGCAAAAGGCATAGGATACAGGTAAATATGTCAAATTATCACAGAATAGTAAGACAAAATAAGGAAGTATATTCAAATGAGCAATGCACAAAACTAGAAGATAAAATGGAAATGCAACAGATCTATTTAATATTGGCAATATTAAGTGAAACTTCTATACAAATCTTACCATGAGAAAAGACAAAGATGGGAGGGACCAAGCAGAAGGTATTATTAAGAAATGCCAAGAGTATATAGAAATATATAAGAAGGACCCTAACTTCACTGATACATACAATATGTTCTCTGATCTAGGGCCTTATATCCTGGCTACATGAAATGCTTTAATTCCAAATGAATTATTTAAAATTCTACAAAATTATGCTGTTACAGTGTTACTTGGACTGTACCAGCACATATGCAAAATGCAACAGTGGCCATTAGTTTGGAAAAGGTTAATCTATATTGTAATCCCCAACAAAAAGATCAATGGAAAACAGTGCTCAAGTTATCAAACAGCTGCACTTGTGCCCAAGTTATCAAACTGCTGCACTTATTTACATGCTAGCAAGATAATGCTCAAGATCCTGCGAGCTAGACTCTAGCAATGTACGCAAGCATGACTCTAGCAATGTACGCAAGCATGACTCTAGCAACGTACAATGCAAGAACTATCTGGTGCACAAACCGGTTTTAGAAGGAACACAAATACCGAAGATCTAATTGTCAAAATCAGCTGGAGAGAAGAGAAAGCAAAGGAGTTCCATAAAACTATTTAATTCTACATTATTGACTACTCCAAAGCCTTTGACTGTGTGTACTATAACAAATTATGGCAGTAACATTGTAACATGTTTGTAGAGGAATGGTTTGCTGATTGTGTTGGCCCATGTTTGAGCAATATTTCAAGGGACTATTGATTTGAGGATCTTCTGGCCTCCTCTGGCTATTGTTTGTTTTGGGGTACATGGGATTTAATTTCTGGTCTGAGTAGAATGGTGAACATAATTGTGTCACACAGTGAATTTGTTGCACAGTTTATTTTATACCTGAATGCTTTTTTTTAATTAGGCAAATTTTAAATATTGGTTTATTGCATTTATTTGTCTTGTAAATTTCGTCAGATTGATGGTATGTTAAAATATCATCTAATATTTGTTACATATTCTATTCACTGTATTTTTCTATATACAGTTACTTCTCTTTATATTTGTAAAGAACCTTAGGGCATAATCTAAAGTTGAAACTGAAGGGGCAAGTTCTTAGAGCAAGGCGGATACAGTACCATCTGACTTACCTCCTGGGGAACCTAAATGCAGAGCAAAAAGCAATAGAACTGAATAGGGAATAACTGACTGGTTCGGTATTGAAAAAGAAGTGTGATAACACAGTCTATTGTCACCCCACCTATTCGATTTATATGATAAATGTATCGTGAAATATTTGATTAGACGTGTCAGATGGTATCAAAGTTGTGTGAATTATTAAAAACCTCAGATATGCAGATTATACCACGCTTATGACTGAAAGCAAGGAAGAGTTGAAGAGCGTTTGAAAATCAGGAAGTAGAAAATCTTGCTTACTGATCAACATCAACATTAAGAAAGTAAAATTATGACATGTTGCCCTATCAAGTTTTTGCAAACAGATGGGGAAGAAATGAAGCAAGTCACAGATTTTATTTTCCGTAGCTCAAAGATCTCCACACACAGTGATTGTACATGCCATGAATTTAAAAGATGATTGCTTGCTGGATGGATAGCTGTTGTAAGTCTAGATAAGATGTTTAAAGAACAGTGACATCACACTGCATGCAAAATCTCTATAGCCAAAAATATGTTTTTTCTAGTAGTAATATATGACAGTGAGAGTTGGACTATAAGTAAGGCTGTGCAGCGAAAAGGCATGGTACTAGAGATCAAATCCATCAATATCCATGTAAATAAACTTAGGCTGTTCATTAGGAGATCTGATAGCAAAAATAAAACTGAAATATGCTGACTACATAATGTCACGACAGAATTCACCAGAGAAGGTACTGATGATGGGAAAGATCAAAAGCCAAAGAAGGCAGGGCAGCAGAAACTGGGAGGGATAGACAGCATTGCTGAAAAATTAATAAGATTTTGCTAGAACTTAAAGAAGCAAATGTTCATAAACTGGCCTAGTGTGCTAAAGTCCCTGAGATCACAAACCATTGAAATAACTAAATGACAAAACAGCAGGAACAATAATCTTTCATAACTTTATTTTATGTTAAACTGTTTCACTTCACACAGGAATCCAAAACAATAATCTATGTCTAATTTCCAGAACAGTCATTTTTCTAAGTTGGCTATAAAATACAGTTTATTAGGTATGTACATGAAGACATATTGCATGATAGCTGTTACCAAAGTACTGAATCCTTTGACCCACACTTTGGATCTAACAAAGTCAGTGTTGTACATTTAAATCATGACTTAGTATCAGCTCATTGGTATTGTTAGAGTTTAAATCTAAAATTACAAAAGTACAACAAAAAAAACATATTTCTGATAACATAAACCACAGATCAGTTCACTGCTGAAGTGCTGGTCATAAATAGGTGGGATTAATCCAAGCTGGAGTAAAAGTGATATGCAGGTTCTTCCACATCCTCTTCAGGAAAACTGAAATCATCTGTATTGCCAGTCTGTTGAGGATATCCTAATGCTATTACTTCAAAAAGAAAAGAAACAAAAAAAGATTATAAATAAAATGCTGTATGCAAATTCTTCATTTTACAGTTTCATATGTACTTGAAGAGCTGATGCCTGTTACTTTTTCATTTCTAATTCCAGTTATAGATATTTTCCACATAGATTCCTTCATATGGCTGCATGATGATTTCCAAGTCCACCTCCTACAGAAAGTGAAACTTTATGGCTTACTCACCATAACAGTAAATGTAGGAGTCCATTTATGATGTCACTGCAACCCTTATAATTTGAATATTCATCCCTTTGCAAGAGACTCTCCTCAGCAAGCCTTTTCGAAGTAACAAAATACACCTTCTAAATGGATGATAATAATGTCACTCAGTAAGGTACCAAGTGTGCCAGGTTGTCAACTCTAGCAGTCTTGAGTTCTCAGAGCTGCAGCCCTACAAGATATCTACAAGAACGCAGAAGCCATCATCTTGTACCAGCAGCAGCTATACTGAACAATAACAATGCACCTTTTCACAAATATTTCATACAGATATGGGTGCACATTCCTGGAACTGCAGCATATCAACTTCAGAACTGCAGCACCTTCATCTGATGTATATTAACTCTCTCTCCCTCTCTCTCTATATGTATATATATATATATATATATATATATATATATATATATATATATATATATATATATATGTGTGTGTGTTCACAGGTTCATAGGTAGGTACTAGGCTATCTGCCCTAAGGCATTTATAAGCCTAGCCAGAATGTGTTGGCTTTCGCTGCTCCCTTAGATTAGTTCCCTGTGCCTCTGTCCAGCAGAGCCACTGAAGTGATCCCCGGGGTAAACTTTCTGTTTCCCATCCACTCGTCAAGGTTTCTCTTGAAGAATGTTAGCGAGGAGCTCTGCCTAATGTAGATTGGAATCTTGTTCCAAAGCATGGGAAGTCTCTGGGACATGAATCTATCCCTCCAGCATGTCCTATTTATTGTTGTAGTGAGGTTTAGATCCCTAGAGCATGTGGCTCGAGGGGATATGGTTTTCTTTAGGTGGAGCATGTCCATCAATTCTGGGTCGGACATGGCCTTGCATGTCAGGCAGAGATCACCTCTGAATAGGCAGTATGCAACCGAGTACAACTGGAGTTTCTTCAGTCGAGCTGCATAGGGCATCTGTTTGAGGCCAGTGAACCTCTTGTTGAGGTACTTCTGTGGTCTTACCAGCTGTTGAAGGTGTCTTGTAAGGTACATCCCAAATGGGGCATTGTACTCTATGATGGGTCTGATGAGTGATGAGTAGAGGGACATAATGACCTCTTTTGATCTGGATGCGAACCCTTTTGTGATTAGGTGGGCCACGTTGAAGGATTTTCTAACCACTTTGGCAATGTGATTATCAAAGTTGAGATTACTATCTACTTGGGTCTCCAGATCCCTTATTACATCTTCTGTATTTAGGGGACTACCACCTATGTGGTAGTTTGTGGGTACTTTGTTTTTTCCAAAGGGATGACTATGCACTTTTTGGCATTTAGCTTGAGGCTATGATTTTGACACCAGGTATCCATCTCAGTGAGACCCTTTTGGAGGATGTCTGTGTCAGCCGGAGAGTCAATTATAGCCCCTAGTTTGCAGTTACCTGTGAACTTGATCAGCGATAGTCCTCCTGTGCTTGCCTGTACCTCTGAGAAGTATATGCCGAACAGGAGGGGTCCTAGGACTGAGCCCTGGTAATGCCACTTGTAACTGGTTTAGTGTCGGACCTAGCTCCCGCAACTCTCACCATGTGGGTTCTGTCCATAAGCCAGTTGGCAACCCATCTTGTGATGTAGGGGTTTATGTTCAGGCTGGTGAGCTTGTCTATAATACCAGAATGGGGAATGGTGTCGAAAGCCTTTGCAAGGTCTAGGTAGGCTGTGTGTACCACCTTTCCCTCATCTATAGCCTTGGTAACTGTCTCAAAGAAGTCCACAAGGTTTAGGAGGCATGATATGCCCTTAACAAAGCTGAACTGGGTATGGTCCAGTGTTTGGAGGTTCCCAATGTCTCTGTTAATAAGTTCCATGATGATGCGCTCCATAGCCCTGCAGACCAAGCTAGTCAGGCTTATAGGGCGATAGTTCCCAGGGTCTATTGTGGCTCCACCTTTGTGGAGTGGAATAACTGTTGCTGTGCACCACTCTATGGGTACATAGCCTGTAGAGAGGCTGAGTTTGAACAGTGTGTTTAGGTGAGGGGTTAGTTCATCTTTGAGCTCATGTAGGATGCAGCCTGAGACACCATCCGGTCCCATTGATGCTGTGTTTTTGGCTTTGGAGTGGGCTGTTTTAACCTGAGTGTCTGTGAG